>NW_027307855.1:407500-489674 GCF_047496885.1 Scyliorhinus torazame
CACAAAAACAAAAACACACACGCACAGAAAAACAAAAACACACACAAAAACAAAAGCTCAAACACACACACACACAAAAAAACAAAAACAAACACAAAAACGAAAACACACACGAAAACAAAAAAACACACAAAAACTAAAACACACACAAAAACAAAAACACACACACAAAAACAAAAAACACACACAGAAAAACAAAAACACAAACAAAAACAAAAACACACGCACAGAAAAACAAAAACACACACAAAAACAAAAGCTCAAACAAACAAACACAAAAACAAAAACACACACAAAAACAAACACACACACAAAAACAAATACACACACAAAAACAAAAAACACACACACACACAAAAAGACACACACACAAAAACAAAAAACACACACGCACAAAAACAAAAACACACACAAAAACAAAAACACACGCAAAAACAAAACCACACACACAAAAACTAAAACACACACAACAACAAAAACAAACACACACAAAAACAAACACACACCCACAAACACACACACAAAAACAAAACCACACACACACAAAAACAAACACACACACACAAAAACAAAAACACACACAAAAACAAAAAACACACACACACAGAAATACAAAAACATACACAAAAAAACACACACCCACAAAAACATAAACACACACAAAAACAAAAACAAATACACAAAACCAAAAACACACACAAAAACAAAAAACACACACACAGAAAAACAAAAACACACACAAAAACAAAAACACACACGCACAGAAAAACAAAAACACACACAAAACCAAAAGCTCAAACACACACACACACACAAAGAAAAAACACAAACACACACAAAAACACACACACACAAAAACAAACACACACACAAAAACAAAAACACACACAAAAATAAAAACACACACGCACAGAAAAACAAAAACACACACAAAAACAAAAACAAACACAAAAACAAACACACACACAAAAACAAAAACACACACAAAAACAAAAACACAAACACACACAAAAAGACACACACAAAAAAAAAAACACACACACACAGAAAAACAAAAACACGCACAAAAACAAAAACACACACAAAAACAAACAGACATACACAAAAACAAAACACACACACACAGAAAAACAAAAACACACACAAAAACAAACAAACACGCACACACAAAAACAAAAACACAAACAAAAACAAACACACACACAGAAAAACAAAAACACGCACAAAAACAAAAACACACACACACAAAAACAAACACACAAACAAAAACAAAAACAAAAACACACGCAAAAAACAAAAAACACACACACACACAAAAACACACACACACAAAAACAAAAAACACACACACACAGAAAAACAAAAACACACACAAAAACAAAAACACACACACCCACAAAAGCACACACACCCACAAAAACATAAACACACACAAAACAAAAACATACGCACAAAAACAAAAACACACACAAAAACAAAAAGACACACAAAAACAAAAAACACACACACAGAAAAACAAAAACACACACAAAAACAAAAGCTCAAACACACACACAAAAACAAAAACACACACAAAGACAAATACACACACAAAAACAAAAAACACACACACAAAAACAAAAACACACAAAAACAAAAACACACACACAGAAAAACAAACACACACACAAAAACAAATACACACACAAAATGAAAAAACACAAACACACACAAAAACACACACACAAAAACAAACACACACACAAAAACAAACACACACACACAAAAACAAAAACACACACAGAAACAAAAAACACACACACACAAAAACAAACACACACACAAAACAAAAACACACGCAAAAAACAAAAAACACACACAAAAACAAAAGCTCAAACACACACACAAAAACAAAAACACACACACAGAAAAACAAAAACACACACAAAAACAAAAGCTCAAACACACACACACACAAAAAGAAAAAACACAAACACACACAAAAACACACACACACAAAAACAAAAACACACACAAAAACAAAACACACACGCACAGAAAAACAAAAACACACACAAAAACAAAAGCTCAAACACACAAAAAAACAAAAACAAACACAAAAACACACACAAAAACAAAAACACAAACACACACACAAAAACTAAAACACACACAAAAACAAAAAACACACACACACAAAAAGACACACACACAAAAACAAAAACACACACACACAGAAAAACAAAAACACGCACAAAAACACACACAAAAACAAACAGACATACACAAAAACAAAACACACACACACAGAAAAACAAAAACACACACAAAAACAAAAACACACACACACAAAAAAACAAAAACAAACACAAAAACACACACAAAAACAAAAACACAAACACACACACAAAAACAAAAACACACACAAAAACAAAAACACACACACAGAAAAACGAAAACACACACGAAAACAAAAAAACACACAAAAACTAAAACACACACAAAAACAAAAACACACACACAAAAACAAAACCCCCCACACACACTCAAAAACAAAAACACACACAAAAACAAAAACACAAAAATAAACAAAAACAAAAACACACGCAAAAAACAAAAAACACACACACACACAAAACCACACACACAGAAAAACAAAAACACACACAAAAACAAAAAGACACACGCACAGAAAAACAAACACACACACAAAAACAAATACACACACAAAATGAAAAAACACAAACACACAAAAAAACACACACACAAAAACAAACACACACACAAAACAAAAACACACACAAAAACAAACACACGCACAAAAACAAACACTCACACACAAAAACACACACACAAAAACAAACACACACACAAAACAAAAACACACACAAAAACAAACACACGCACAAAAACAAACACACACACACAAAAACTAAAACACACACAAAAACAAAAACATACGCACAAAAAGAAAAACACACACAAAAACAAAAAACACACACACAGAAAAACAAAAACACACACAAAAAGAAATACACACACAAAAACAAAAAACACACACACAAAAACACACAAAAACAAAAACACACACACAGAAAAACAAACACACACACAAAAACAAATACACACACAAAATGAAAAAACACAAACACACACAAAAACACACACACAAAAACAAACACACACACAAAACAAAAACACACACAAAAACAAACACACGCACAAAAACAAACACACACACAGAAAAACAAAAACACACACACAAAAACAAAACACACAAAAACAAAAAACACACACACACAGAAAAACAAAAACAATCACAAAAAAAACACACCCACAAAAACATAAACACACACAAAAACAAAAACAAACGCACAAAAAGAAAAACACACACAAAAACAAAAAACACACACACAGAAAAACAAAAACATACACAAAAACAAAAGCTCAAACACACACACACAAAAACAGAAACACACACAAAAACAAACACACACACACAAAAACAAACACACAAAAACACACACAAAAACAAAAACACACACACAGAAAAACAAACACACACACAAAAACAAATACACACACAAAATGAAAAAACACAAACACACACAAAAACACACACACAAAAACAAACACACACACAAAAACAAACACACACACACAAAAACAAAAACACACACAGAAACAAAAAACACACACACACAAAAACAAACACACACACAAAACAAAAACACACGCAAAAAACAAAAAACACACACAAAAACAAAAGCTCAAACACACACACAAAAACAAAAACACACACACAGAAAAACAAAAACACACACAAAAACAAAAGCTCAAACACACACACACACAAAAAGAAAAAACACAAACACACACAAAAACACACACACACAAAAACAAAAACACACACAAAAACAAAACACACACGCACAGAAAAACAAAAACACACACAAAAACAAAAGCTCAAACACACAAAAAAACAAAAACACACACAAAAACAAATACACACACAAAATGAAAAAACACAAACACACACAAAAACACACACACAAAAACAAACACACACACAAAACAAAAACACACACAAAAACAAACACACGCACAAAAACAAACACTCACACACAAAAACAAACACACACACAAAACAAAAACACACACAAAAACAAACACACGCACAAAAACAAACACACACACACAAAAACTAAAACACACACAAAAACAAAAACAAACGCACAAAAAGAAAAACACACACAAAAACAAAAAACACACACACAGAAAAACAAAAACACACACAAAAAGAAATACACACACAAAAACAAAAAACACACACACAAAAACACACAAAAACAAAAACACACACACAGAAAAACAAACACACACACAAAAACAAATACACACACAAAATGAAAAAACACAAACACACACAAAAACACACGCACAAAAACAAACACACACACAGAAAAACAAAAACACACACACAAAAACAAAACACACAAAAACAAAAAACACACACACACAGAAAAACAAAAACAATCACAAAAAAAACACACCCACAAAAACATAAACACACACAAAAACAAAAACAAACGCACAAAAAGAAAAACACACACAAAAACAAAAAACACACACACAGAAAAACAAAAACATACACAAAAACAAAAACACATACGCACAGAAAAACAAAAAAACACACAAAAACAAAAGCTCAAACACACACACACAAAAACAGAAACAGACACAAAAACAAACACACACACAAAAACAAATACACACACAAAAACAAAAAACACACACACACAAAAACACACACACACAAAAACAAAAAACACACACACACAGAAAAACAAAAACACACACAAAAACAAAAACACACACAAAAACATACACACACACAAAAACAAAAACACAGCACACAGAAAAACGAAAACACACACGAAAACAAAAAAACACACAAAAACTAAAACACACACAAAAACAAACACGCAAAAACAAAAACACACACACAAAAACAAAAACACACACACACACACTCAAAAACAAAAACACACACAAAAACATAAACACACACAAAAACAAAAGCTCAAACACACACCCACAAAAACATAAACACACACAAAAACAAAAACATACGCACAAAAACAAAAACACACACAAAAACAAAAAACATACACACAGAAAAACAAAAACACACACAAAAACAAAAATACACACGCACAGAAAAACAAATACACACACAAAAACAAAAGCTCAAACACACACACACAAAACAAACACACACACAAAAACAAAACCACACACACACAAACTAAAACACACACAAAAAGAAAAAACACAAACACACACAAAAACAAACACACAAAAACAAACACAACACACAAAACACAAACACACACACACAAAAACAAACACACAAACACAAAAACAAAAACACACACAGAAACAAAAAACACATACACAGAAAATCAAAAACACACACAAAAACAAAAGTTCAAACACACACACACACACAAACAAAAACACACACAAAAACAAACACACACACAAAAACAAATACACACACAAAAGGAAAAAACACAAACACACACAAAAACACACACAAAAACAAACACACACACAAAAACAAATACACACACACAAAAATAAAAACACAGACACAAAAACAAAAACACACAACAACAAACACACACAAAAACAAAACCACACACAGAAAAACAAAAACACACACAAAAACAAAAACACACACACCCACAAAAGCACACACACCCACAAAAACATAAACACACACAAAACAAAAACATACGCACAAAAACAAAAACACACACAAAAACAAAAGCTCAAACACACACACAAAAACAAAAACACACACAAAAACAAAAACACACACAAAAACAAAAAACATACACACAGAAAAACAAAAACACACACAAAAACAAAAATACACACGCACAGAAAAACAAATACACACACAAAAACAAAAGCTCAAACACACACACACAAAACAAACACACACACAAAAACAAAACCACACACACACAAACTAAAACACACACAAAAAGAAAAAACACAAACACACACAAAAACAAACACACAAAAACAAACACAACACACAAAACACAAACACACACACACAAAAACAAACACACACACACAAAAACAAAAACACACACAGAAACAAAAAACACATACACAGAAAAACAAAAACACACACAAAAACAAAAGTTCAAACACACACACACACAAAAACAAAAACACACACAAAAACAAACACACACACAAAAACAAATACACACACAAAAGGAAAAAACACAAACACACACAAAAACACACACAAAAACAAACACACACACAAAAACAAATACACACACACAAAAATAAAAACACAGACACAAAAACAAAAACACACAACAACAAACACACACAAAAACAAAACCACACACAGAAAAACAAAAACACACACAAAAACAAACACACACACCCACAAAAGCACACACACCCACAAAAACATAAACACACACAAAACAAAAACATACGCACAAAAACAAAAACACACACAAAAACAAAAGCTCAAACACACACACAAAATCAAAAACACACACAAAAACAAATACACACGCAAAAACAAAAAACACACACACAAAAACAAAAACACACAAAAACAAAAACACACACACAGAAAAACAAACACACACACAAAAACAAATACACACACAAAATGAAAAAACACAAACACACACAAAAACACACACACAAAAACAAACACACACACAAAACAAAAACACACACAAAAACAAACACACACACAAAAACAAAAACACACACACAGAAAAACAAAAACACACACAAAAACAAAAGTTCAAACACACACACACAAAAACAAAAACACACACAAAAACAAACACACACACAAAAACAAATACACACACAAAAGGAAAAAACACAAACACACACAAAAACACACACAAAAACAAACACACACACAAAAACAAATACACACACACAAAAATAAAAACACAGACACAAAAACAAAAACACACAACAACAAACACACACAAAAACAAAACCACACACAGAAAAACAAAAACACACACAAAAACAAAAACACACACACCCACAAAAGCACACACACCCACAAAAACATAAACACACACAAAACAAAAACATACGCACAAAAACAAAAACACAGACAAAAACAAAAAGACACACAAAAACAAAAAACACACACACAGAAAAACAAAAACACACACAAAAACAAAAGCTCAAACACACACACAAAAACAAAAACACACACAAAAACAAAAACACACAAAAACAAAAACACACACACAGAAAAACAAACACACACACAAAAACAAACACACACACAAAATGAAAAAACACAAACACACACAAAAACACACACACGAAAACAAACACACACACAAAACAAAAACACACACAAAAACAAACACACACACAAAAACAAAAACACACACACAGAAAAACAAAAACACACACAAAAACAAAAGCTCAAACACACACACACACAAAAAAACAAAAACAAACACACACACAAAAACAAAAACACACACACAGAAAAACAAAAACACGCACAGAAACAAAAACACACACAAAATCAAACAGACATACACAAAAACAAAACACACACACACAGAAAAACAAAAACACACACAAAAACAAAAACACACACAAAAACAAAAACACAAAAATAAACAAAAACAAAAACACACGCAAAAAACAAAAAACACACACACACAAAACCACACACACAGAAAAACAAAAACACACACAAAAACAAAAACACACACGCACAGAAAAACAAACACACACACAAAAACAAATACACACACAAAATGAAAAAACACAAACACACACAAAAACACACACACAAAAACAAACACACACACAAAACAAAAACACACACAAAAACAAACACACGCACAAAAACAAACACTCACACACAAAAACACACACACAAAAACAAACACACACACAAAACAAAAACACACACAAAAACAAACACACGCACAAAAACAAACACACACACACAAAAACTAAAACACACACAAAAACAAAAACAAACGCACAAAAAGAAAAACACACACAAAAACAAAAAACACACACACAGAAAAACAAAAACACACACAAAAAGAAATACACACACAAAAACAAAAAACACACACACAAAAACACACAAAAACAAAAACACACACACAGAAAAACAAACACACACACAAAAACAAATACACACACAAAATGAAAAAACACAAACACACACAAAAACACACGCACAAAAACAAACACACACACAGAAAAACAAAAACACACACACAAAAACAAAACACACAAAAACAAAAAACACACACACACAGAAAAACAAAAACAATCACAAAAAAAACACACCCACAAAAACATAAACACACACAAAAACAAAAACAAACGCACAAAAAGAAAAACACACACAAAAACAAAAAACACACACACAGAAAAACAAAAACATACACAAAAACAAAAACACATACGCACAGAAAAACAAAAAAACACACAAAAACAAAAGCTCAAACACACACACACAAAAACAGAAACAGACACAAAAACAAACACACACACAAAAACAAATACACACACAAAAACAAAAAACACACACACACAAAAACACACACACACAAAAACAAAAAACACACACACACAGAAAAACAAAAACACACACAAAAACAAAAACACACACAAAAACATACACACACACAAAAACAAAAACACAGCACACAGAAAAACGAAAACACACACGAAAACAAAAAAACACACAAAAACTAAAACACACACAAAAACAAACACGCAAAAACAAAAACACACACACAAAAACAAAAACACACACACACACACTCAAAAACAAAAACACACACAAAAACAAAAGCTCAAACACACACACACAAAAACAAAAACACACACAAAAACATAAACACACACAAAAACAAAAGCTCAAACACACACCCACAAAAACATAAACACACACAAAAACAAAAACATACGCACAAAAACAAAAACACACACAAAAACAAAAAACATACACACAGAAAAACAAAAACACACACAAAAACAAAAATACACACGCACAGAAAAACAAATACACACACAAAAACAAAAGCTCAAACACACACACACAAAACAAACACACACACAAAAACAAAACCACACACACACAAACTAAAACACACACAAAAAGAAAAAACACAAACACACACAAAAACAAACACACAAAAACAAACACAACACACAAAACACAAACACACACACACAAAAACAAACACACACACACAAAAACAAAAACACACACAGAAACAAAAAACACATACACAGAAAAACAAAAACACACACAAAAATAAAAGTTCAAACACACACACACACAAAAACAAAAACACACACAAAAACAAACACACACACAAAAACAAATACACACACAAAAGGAAAAAACACAAACACACACAAAAACACACACAAAAACAAACACACACACAAAAACAAATACACACACACAAAAATAAAAACACAGACACAAAAACAAAAACACACAACAACAAACACACACAAAAACAAAACCACACACAGAAAAACAAAAACACACACAAAAACAAAAACACACACACCCACAAAAGCACACACACCCACAAAAACATAAACACACACAAAACAAAAACATACGCACAAAAACAAAAACACACACAAAAACAAAAAGACACACAAAAACAAAAAACACACACACAGAAAAACAAAAACACACACAAAAACAAAAGCTCAAACACACACACAAAAACAAAAACACACACAAAAACAAATACACACACAAAAACAAAAAACACACACACAAAAACAAAAACACACAAAAACAAAAACACACACACAGAAAAACAAACACACACACAAAAACAAATACACACACAAAATGAAAAAACACAAACACACACAAAAACACACACACAAAAAGAAACACACACACAAAACAAAAACACACACAAAAACAAACACACACACAAAAACAAAAACACACACACAGAAAAACAAAAACACACACAAAAACAAAAGTTCAAACACACACACAAAAAAACAAAAACACACACAAAAACAAACACACACACAAAAACAAATACACACACAAAAGGAAAAAACACAAACACACACAAAAACACACACAAAAACAAACACACACACAAAAACAAATACACACACACAAAAATAAAAACACAGACACAAAAACAAAAACACACAACAACAAACACACACAAAAACAAAACCACACACAGAAAAACAAAAACACACACAAAAACAAAAACACACACACCCACAAAAGCACACACACCCACAAAAACATAAACACACACAAAACAAAAACATACGCACAAAAACAAAAACACACACAAAAACAAAAAGACACACAAAAACAAAAAACACACACACAGAAAAACAAAAACACACACAAAAACAAAAGCTCAAACACACACACAAAAACACACACAAAAACAAATACACACACAAAAACAAAAAACACACACACAAAAACAAAAACACACAAAAATAAAAACACACACACAGAAAAACAAACACACACACAAAAACAAATACACACACAAAATGAAAAAACACAAACACACACAAAAACACACACACAAAAACAAACACACACACAAAACAAAAACACACACAAAAACAAACACACACACAAAAACAAAAACACACACACAGAAAAACAAAAACACACACAAAAACAAAAGTTCAAACACACACACAAAAAAACAAAAACACACACAAAAACAAACACACACACAAAAACAAATACAGACACAAAAGGAAAAAACACAAACACACACAAAAACACACACAAAAACAAACACACACACAAAAACAAATACACACACACAAAAATAAAAACACAGACACAAAAACAAAAACACACACAAAAACAAAAGTTCAAACACACACACAAAAAAACAAAAACACACACAAAAACAAACACACACACAAAAACAAATACACACACAAAAGGAAAAAACACAAACACACACAAAAACACACACAAAAACAAACACACACACAAAAACAAATACACACACACAAAAATAAAAACACAGACACAAAAACAAAAACACACAACAACAAACACACACAAAAACAAAACCACACACAGAAAAACAAAAACACACACAAAAACAAAAACACACACACCCACAAAAGCACACACACCCACAAAAACATAAACACACACAAAACAAAAACATACGCACAAAAACAAAAACACACACAAAAACAAAAAGACACACAAAAACAAAAAACACACACACAGAAAAACAAAAACACACACAAAAACAAAAGCTCAAACACACACACAAAAACACACACAAAAACAAATACACACACAAAAACAAAAAACACACACACAAAAACAAAAACACACAAAAATAAAAACACACACACAGAAAAACAAACACACACACAAAAACAAATACACACACAAAATGAAAAAACACAAACACACACAAAAACACACACACAAAAACAAACACACACACAAAACAAAAACACACACAAAAACAAACACACACACAAAAACAAAAACACACACACAGAAAAACAAAAACACACACAAAAACAAAAGTTCAAACACACACACAAAAAAACAAAAACACACACAAAAACAAACACACACACAAAAACAAATACACACACAAAAGGAAAAAACACAAACACACACAAAAACACACACAAAAACAAACACACACACAAAAACAAATACACACACACAAAAATAAAAACACAGACACAAAAACAAAAACACACAACAACAAACACACACAAAAACAAAACAACACACAGAAAAACAAAAACATACACAAAAACAAAAACACACACACCCACAAAAGCACACACACCCACAAAAACATAAACACACACAAAACAAAAACATACGCACAAAAACAAAAACACAGACAAAAACAAAAAGACACACAAAAACAAAAAACACACACACAGAAAAACAAAAACACACACAAAAACAAAAGCTCAAACACACACACAAAAACAAAAACACACACAAAAACAAATACACACACAAAAACAAAAAACACACACACAAAAACAAAAACACACAAAAACAAAAACACACACACAGAAAAACAAAAACACACACAAAAACATACACACACACAAAAACAAAAACACAGCACACAGAAAAACGAAAACACACACGAAAACAAAAAAACACACAAAAACTAAAACACACACAAAAACAAACACGCAAAAACAAAAACACACACACAAAAACAAAAACACACACACACACACTCAAAAACAAAAACACACACAAAAACAAAAGCTCAAACACACACACACAAAAACAAAAACACACACAAAAACATAAACACACACAAAAACAAAAGCTCAAACACACACCCACAAAAACATAAACACACACAAAAACAAAAACATACGCACAAAAACAAAAACACACACAAAAACAAAAAACATACACACAGAAAAACAAAAACACACACAAAAACAAAAATACACACGCACAGAAAAACAAATACACACACAAAAACAAAAGCTCAAACACACACACACAAAACAAACACACACACAAAAACAAAACCACACACACACAAACTAAAACACACACAAAAAGAAAAAACACAAACACACACAAAAACAAACACACAAAAACAAACACAACACACAAAACACAAACACACACACACAAAAACAAACACACACACACAAAAACAAAAACACACACAGAAACAAAAAACACATACACAGAAAAACAAAAACACACACAAAAACAAAAGTTCAAACACACACACACACAAAAACAAAAACACACACAAAAACAAACACACACACAAAAACAAATACACACACAAAAGGAAAAAACACAAACACACACAAAAACACACACAAAAACAAACACACACACAAAAACAAATACACACACACAAAAATAAAAACACAGACACAAAAACAAAAACACACAACAACAAACACACACAAAAACAAAACCACACACAGAAAAACAAAAACACACACAAAAACAAAAACACACACACCCACAAAAGCACACACACCCACAAAAACATAAACACACACAAAACAAAAACATACGCACAAAAACAAAAACACACACAAAAACAAAAAGACACACAAAAACAAAAAACACACACACAGAAAAACAAAAACACACACAAAAACAAAAGCTCAAACACACACACAAAAACAAAAACACACACAAAAACAAATACACACACAAAAACAAAAAACACACACACAAAAACAAAAACACACAAAAACAAAAACACACACACAGAAAAACAAACACACACACAAAAACAAATACACACACAAAATGAAAAAACACAAACACACACAAAAACACACACACAAAAAGAAACACACACACAAAACAAAAACACACACAAAAACAAACACACACACAAAAACAAAAACACACACACAGAAAAACAAAAACACACACAAAAACAAAAGTTCAAACACACACACAAAAAAACAAAAACACACACAAAAACAAACACACACACAAAAACAAATACACACACAAAAGGAAAAAACACAAACACACACAAAAACACACACAAAAACAAACACACACACAAAAACAAATACACACACACAAAAATAAAAACACAGACACAAAAACAAAAACACACAACAACAAACACACACAAAAACAAAACCACACACAGAAAAACAAAAACACACACAAAAACAAAAACACACACACCCACAAAAGCACACACACCCACAAAAACATAAACACACACAAAACAAAAACATACGCACAAAAACAAAAACACACACAAAAACAAAAAGACACACAAAAACAAAAAACACACACACAGAAAAACAAAAACACACACAAAAACAAAAGCTCAAACACACACACAAAAACACACACAAAAACAAATACACACACAAAAACAAAAAACACACACACAAAAACAAAAACACACAAAAATAAAAACACACACACAGAAAAACAAACACACACACAAAAAGAAATACACACACAAAATGAAAAAACACAAACACACACAAAAACACACACACGAAAACAAACACACACACAAAACAAAAACACACACAAAAACAAACACACAAAAACAAAAACACACACACAGAAAAACAAAAACACACACAAAAACAAAAGCTCAAACACACACACACACAAAAAAACAAAAACAAACACAAAAACAAACACACACACAAAAACAAAAACACACACACAGAAAAACAAAAACACGCACAGAAACAAAAACACACACAAAAACAAAAAACACACACACACAAAAACACACACACACAAAAACAAAAAACACACACACACAGAAAAACAAAAACACACACAAAAACAAAAACACACACAAAAACATACACACACACAAAAACAAAAACACAGCACACAGAAAAACGAAAACACACACGAAAACAAAAAAACACACAAAAACTAAAACACACACAAAAACAAACACGCAAAAACAAAAACACACACACAAAAACAAAAACACACACACACACACTCAAAAACAAAAACACACACAAAAACAAAAGCTCAAACACACACACACAAAAACAAAAACACACACAAAAACATAAACACACACAAAAACAAAAGCTCAAACACACACCCACAAAAACATAAACACACACAAAAACAAAAACATACGCACAAAAACAAAAACACACACAAAAACAAAAAACATACACACAGAAAAACAAAAACACACACAAAAACAAAAATACACACGCACAGAAAAACAAATACACACACAAAAACAAAAGCTCAAACACACACACACAAAACAAACACACACACAAAAACAAAACCACACACACACAAACTAAAACACACACAAAAAGAAAAAACACAAACACACACAAAAACAAACACACAAAAACAAACACAACACACAAAACACAAACACACACACACAAAAACAAACACACACACACAAAAACAAAAACACACACAGAAACAAAAAACACATACACAGAAAAACAAAAACACACACAAAAACAAAAGTTCAAACACACACACACACAAAAACAAAAACACACACAAAAACAAACACACACACAAAAACAAATACACACACAAAAGGAAAAAACACAAACACACACAAAAACACACACAAAAACAAACACACACACAAAAACAAATACACACACACAAAAATAAAAACACAGACACAAAAACAAAAACACACAACAACAAACACACACAAAAACAAAACCACACACAGAAAAACAAAAACACACACAAAAACAAAAACACACACACCCACAAAAGCACACACACCCACAAAAACATAAACACACACAAAACAAAAACATACGCACAAAAACAAAAACACACACAAAAACAAAAAGACACACAAAAACAAAAAACACACACACAGAAAAACAAAAACACACACAAAAACAAAAGCTCAAACACACACACAAAAACAAAAACACACACAAAAACAAATACACACACAAAAACAAAAAACACACACACAAAACAAAAACACACACAAAAACAAACACACACACAAAAACAAAAACACACACACAGAAAAACAAAAACACACACAAAAACAAAAGTTCAAACACACACACAAAAAAACAAAAACACACACAAAAACAAACACACACACAAAAACAAATACACACACAAAAGGAAAAAACACAAACACACACAAAAACACACACAAAAACAAACACACACACAAAAACAAATACACACACACAAAAATAAAAACACAGACACAAAAACAAAAACACACAACAACAAACACACACAAAAACAAAACCACACACAGAAAAACAAAAACACACACAAAAACAAAACACACACACCCACAAAAGCACACACACCCACAAAAACATAAACACACACAAAACAAAAACATACGCACAAAAACAAAAACACACACAAAAACAAAAAGACACACAAAAACAAAAAACACACACACAGAAAAACAAAAACACACACAAAAACAAAAGCTCAAACACACACACAAAAACAAAAACACACACAAAAACAAATACACACACAAAAACAAAAAACACACACACAAAAACAAAAACACACAAAAATAAAAACACACACACAGAAAAACAAACACACACACAAAAACAAATACACACACAAAATGAAAAAACACAAACACACACAAAAACACACACACGAAAACAAACACACACACAAAACAAAAACACACACAAAAACAAACACACACACAAAAACAAAAACACACACACAGAAAAACAAAAACACACACAAAAACAAAAGCTCAAACACACACACACACAAAAAAACAAAAACAAACACAAAAACAAACACACACACAAAAACAAAAACACACACACAGAAAAACAAAAACACGCACAGAAACAAAAACACACACAAAATCAAACAGACATACACAAAAACAAAACACACACACACAGAAAAACAAAAACACACACAAAAACAAAAACACACACAAAAACAAAAACACACACACAGAAAAACGAAAACACACACGAAAACAAAAAAACACATAAAAACTAAAACACACACAAAAACAAAAAACACACACACACAAAAACAAACAGACATACACAAAAACAAAACACACACACACAGAAAAACAAAAACACACACAAAAACAAAAACACACACACACAAAAAAACAAAAACAAACACAAAAACACACACACAAAAACAAAACCCCCCACACACACTCAAAAACAAAAACACACACAAAAACAAAAACACAAAAATAAACAAAAACAAAAACACACGCAAAAAACAAAAAACACACACACACACAAAACCACACACACAGAAAAACAAAAACACACACAAAAACAAAAACACACACACCCACAAAAGCACACACACCCACAAAAATAATAAACACACAAAAACTAAAACATACGCACAAAAACAAAAACACACACAAAAACAAAAAGACACACAAAAACAAAAAACAAAAACACACACAAAAACAAAAACACACACGCACAGAAAAACTAAAACACACACAAAAACAAAAGCTCAAACACACACACAAAAACAAAAACACGCACAAAAACAAATACACACACAAAATGAAAAAACACAAACACACACAAAAACACACACACAAAAACAAACACACACACAAAACAAAAACACACACAAAAACAAACACACACACAGAAACAAAAACACACACACAGAAAAACAAAAACACACACAAAAACAAAAGCTCAAACACACACACACACAAAAAAACAAAAACAAACACAAAAACAAACACACACACAAAAACAAAAACACACACACAGAAAAACAAAAACACGCACAGAAACAAAAACACACACAAAATCAAACAGACATACACAAAAACAAAACACACACACACAGAAAAACAAAAACACACACAAAAACAAAAACACACACAAAAACAAAAACACACACACAGAAAAACGAAAACACACACGAAAACAAAAAAACACATAAAAACTAAAACACACACAAAACAAAAAGCACACACACACAAAAACAAACAGACATACACAAAAACAAAACACACACACACAGAAAAACAAAAACACACACAAAAACAAACACACACACACAAAAAAAAACAAAAACAAACACAAAAACACACACACAAAAACAAAACCCCCCACACACACTCAAAAACAAAAACACACACAAAAACAAAAACACAAAAATAAACAAAAACAAAAACACACGCAAAAAACAAAAAACACACACACACACAAAACCACACACACAGAAAAACAAAAACACACACAAAAACAAAAACACACACACCCACAAAAGCACACACACCCACAAAAATAATAAACACACAAAAACTAAAACATACGCACAAAAACAAAAACACACACAAAAACAAAAAGACATACAAAAACAAAAAACACACACACAGAAAAACAAAAACACACACAAAAACAAAAACACACACGCACAGAAAAACTAAAACACACACAAAAACAAAAGCTCAAACACACACACAAAAACAAAAACACGCACAAAAACAAATACACACACAAAAACAAAAAACACACACACAAAAACAAAAACACACAAAAACAAAAACACACACACACAGAAAAACAAACACACACACAAAAACAAATACACACACAAAATGAAAAAACACAAACACACACAAAAACACACACACAAAAACAAACACACACACAAAACAAAAACACACACAAAAACAAACACACGCACAAAAACAAACACACACACACAAAAACACACACACAAAACCAAACACACACACAAAACAAAAACACACACAAAAACAAACACACGCACAAAAACAAACACACACACACAAAAACTAAAACACACACAAAAACAAAAACAAACGCACAAAAAGAAAAACACACACAAAAACAAAAAACACACACACAGAAAAACAAAAACACACACAAAAACAAATACACACACAAAAACAAAAAACACACACACAAAAACACACAAAAACAAAAACACACACACAGAAAAACAAACACACACACAAAAACAAATACACACACAAAATGAAAAAACACAAACACACACAAAAACACACACACAAAAACAAACACACACACAAAACAAAAACACACACAAAAACAAACACACGCACAAAAACAAACACACACACACAAAAACTAAAACACACACAGAAACAAAAAACACACACACAGAAAAACAAAAACACACACAAAAACAAACACACACACAAAACAAAAACACACGCAAAAAACAAAAAACACACACAAAAACAAAAGCTCGAACACACACAGAAAAACAAAAACACACACAAAAACAAAAACACACACACAAAAACAAAACACACAAAAACAAAAAACACACACACACAGAAAAACGAAAACATTCACAAAAAAAAACACACCCACAAAAACATAAACACACACAAAAACAAAAACAAACGCACAAAAAGAAAAACACACACAAAAACAAAAAACACACACACAGAAAAACAAAAACATACACAAAAACAAAAACACATACGCACAGAAAAACAAAAAAACACACAAAAACAAAAGCTCAAACACACACACACAAAAACAGAAACACACACAAAAACAAACACACACACAAAAACAAATACACACACAAAAACAAAAAACACACACACACACAAAAACACAAAAACAAAAAACACACACACACAGAAAAACAAAAACACACACAAAAACAAAAGCACACACAAAAACATACACACACACAAAAACAAAAACACAGCACACAGAAAAACGAAAACACACACGAAAACAAAAAAACACACAAAAACTAAAACACACACAAAAACAAACACGCAAAAACAAAAACACACACACAAAAACAAAAACACTCACACACACTCAAAAACAAAAACACACACAAAAACAAAACCTCAAACACACACACACAAAAACAAAAACACACACAAAAACATAAACACACACAAAAACACACACACAAAAACACACACACACAAAAACAAACACACACACACAAAAACAAAAACACACACAGAAACAAAAAACACACACACAGAAAAACAAAAACACACACAAAAACAAAAGTTCAAACACACACACACACAAAAACAAAAACACACACAAAAACAAACACACACACACAGAAAAACGAAAACACACACGAAAACAAAAAAGCACACAAAAACTAAAACACACACAAAAACAAAAACACAGACAAAAACAAAAGCTCAAACACACACAAAAACAAAAACAAACACAAAAACAAACACACACACAAAAACACAAACACACACACACAAAAACAAAAGCTCAAACACACACAAAAACAAAAACAAACACACAAAACAAACACACACACAAAAACAAATACACACACAAAAACAAAAAACACACACACAGAAAAACAAAAACACACAAAAACAAAAAACACACACACACACAAAAACATAAACACACACAAAAACAAAAACATACGCACAAAAACAAAAACACACACAAAAACAAAAAACATACACACACAAAAACAAAAAACACACACACACACAAAAACATAATCTCACACAAAAACAAAAACACACACACAAAAACAAATACACACACAAAAACAAAAAACACACACACAGAAAAACAAAAACACACAAAAACAAAAAACACACACACACAAAAACATAAACACACACAAAAACAAAAACATACGCACAAAAACAAAAACACACACAAAAACAAAAAACATACACACACAAAAACAAAAAACACACACACACACAAAAACATAATCTCACACAAAAACAAAAACATACGCACAAAAACAAACAGACACACACACAAGAACAAAAACACACAAAAACAAAAAACACACACACACACAAAAACATAAACACACACAAAAACAAAAACATACGCACAAAAACAAAAACACACACAAAAACAAAAAACATACACACAGAAAAACAAAAACACACACAATAACAAAAGCTCAAACACGCACACACAAAACAAACACACACACAAAAACAAATACACACACAAAAACAAAAAACACACACACAGAAAAACAAAAACACACACAAAAACAAAAACACACACAAAAACAAAAACACAGTACACAGAAAAACGAAAACACAGCCGAGATAAACACTTTTTTCCAAAATTAATGTTTGACAAGAAATAGTACATTTTCATGCAAGACGCTCTGAAAACCAACTGTACATTTCTCAAAATGCTTAACGAGGAAATCACTTTCTTTCCAAAACGAATGTTTGGGGAAAAATAGGAAATTTAAATTAAGGTGCTCTGAAACCAAATGGCAAATTATTGAAAATGCTTAACTCGCCGAGAAAATCACTTTTTTTCCAAAATGAATGTTTGGCACAAACTAGCTACTTTAAATGCAAACTGCTCTGAACCGAAATGGAAAATTACTCAAAGTAACTCGCCGAGATATTCACTTTTTTCCAAAACAAATTGTTAGCACAAAATAGTAACTTTAGATGCAAGCTGCTCTGAAACCAAACGGAAAATTTCTCATAATGGTTAACTCGCCGAGATAATCACTTTTTTTCCTAAATCAATGATTGCCAAAAAATAGTTAATTGTGAAGATCGATGCTCTGAAACAAACCGGCCAATTCCTGAAAATGCACAGCACACTCAGAAGATCACTTTTTTCCGCAAAATGAATGTTTGGGAAAAAATAGCAATTATAGCAAACAATAGCAAATTGAGATGCAAGCTGCTCTGAAACCAAATGTCAAATTATTAAAAATGTTTACCCAGCCGAGATAATTACTTTTTTCCAAATTTAATGTTTGACAAGAAATAGTACATTTTCATGCAAGACGCTCTGAAAACCAACTGTACATTGCTCAAAATGCTTAACGAGGAAATCAATTTCTTTCCAAAACGAATGTTTGGCGAAAAATTGCTAATTTAAATGCAAGCTGCTCTGAAAGTTAATGGCAATTATTGAAAATGCTAACTCTCCGAGATAATGACTTGTTTTCCAAACTGAATGAGTGGCAAGAAATAGTACATTTACATGGAAGACGCTCTGACCCCAACCGGAACATTACTCAAAACGCTTGACTCGCCGAGATAATCACTTTTTTTTCCCCAAACGAATGTTTGGGTAAAAATAGCAAATTTAAATTAAGCTGCTCTGAAACCAAATGGCAAATTATTGAAACTGCTTAACTCGCCGAGATCATCACTTTTTTTCCCAAACTGAATGTTTGGCAAGAAATAGTACATTTTCATGCAAGCCGCTCTGAAATCAACCGGTAAATTACTCAAAATGCTTAACTCGCCGAGAAGATCACTTTTTTCCAAAATGAATGTTTGGCACAAACTAGCTACTTTAGATGCAAACTGCTCTGAACCGAAATGGAAAAATACTCAAAATGGTTCATTCGCCGAGATAATAACTTTTTTCCCAAAATGAATATTAGGCATTAAATTGTTAATTTTGATGCAAGCTGACCCCATAAGGAAAATTACTCAAAATAACTCGCCGAGATAATCACTTTTTTCCAAAACGAATTGTTAGCACAAAATAGTAACTTTAGATGCAAGCTGCTCTGAAAACAAACGGAAAATTTCTCAAAATGGTTAACTCGCCGAGATAATCACTTTTTTTCCTAAATCAATGATTGCCAAAAAATAGTTAATTGTGAAGATCGATGCTCTGAAACAAACCGGCCAATTCCTGAAAATGCACAGCACACTCAGAAGATCACTTTTTTCCGCAAAATGATTGTTTGGGAAAAAATAGCAATTATAGCAAACAATAGCAAATTGAGATGCAAGCTGCTCTGAAACCAAATGTCAAATTATTAAAAATGTTTACCCAGCCGAGATAATTACTTTTTTCCAAATTTAATGTTTGACAAGAAATAGTACATTTTCATGCAAACCGCTCTGAAATCAACCTGTAAATTACTCAAAATGCTTAACTCGCCGAGAAAATCACCTTTTTTCCAAAATGAATGTTTGGCACAAACTAGCTACTTTAGATGCAAACTGCTCTGAACCGAAATGGAAAATTACTCAAAATTGTTCATTCGCCGAGATAATCGCTTTTTCCCCAAAATGAATATTAGGCATTAAATTGTTAATTTTGATGCAAGCTGACCCCATAAGGAAAATTACTCAAAATAACTCGCCGAGATAATCACGTTTTTCCAAAACGAATTGTTAGCACAAAATAGTAACTTTAGATGCAAGCTGCTCTGAAAACAAACGGAAAATTTCTCAAAATGGTTAACTCGCCGAGATAATCACTTTTTTTCCTAAATCAATGATTGCCAAAAAATAGTTAATTGTGAAGATCGATGCTCTGAAACAAACCGGCCAATTCCTGAAAATGCACAGCACACTCAGAAGATCACTTTTTTCCGCAAAATGAATGTTTGGGAAAAAATAGCAATTATAGCAAACAATAGCAAATTGAGATGCAAGCTGCTCTGAAACCAAATGTCAAATTATTAAAAATGTTTACCCAGCCGAGATAATCACTTTTTTCCAAAATTAATGTCTGACAAGACATGCAAGACGCTCTGAAAACCAACTGTACATTGCTCAAAATGCTTAACGAGGAAATCAATTTCTTTCCAAAACGAATGTTTGGCGAAAAATTGCTAATTTAAATGCAAGCTGCTCTGAAACTTAATGGCAATTATTGAAAATGCTAACTCTCCGAGATAATGACTTGTTTTCCAAACTGAATGAGTGGCAAGAAATAGTACATTTACATGGAAGACGCTCTGACCCCAACCGGAACATTACTCAAAATGCTTGACTCGCCGAGATAATCAATTTCTTTCCAAAACGAATGTTTGGGAAAAAATAGGAAATTTAAATTAAGCTGCTCTGAAACCAAATGGCAAATTATTGAAAATGCTTAACTCGCCGAGATCATCACTTTTTTTTCAAAATGAATGTGTGGCAAGAAATAGTACATTTTCATGCAAGACGCTCTGAAATCAACCGGTAAATTACTCAAAATGCTTACCTCGCCGAGAAAATCACTTTTTTCCAAAATGAATGTTTGGCACAAACTAGCTACTTTAAATGCAAACTGCTCTGAACCGAAATGGAAAATTACTCAACATTGTTCATTCGCCGAGATAATCACTTTTTCCCCAAAATGAATATTAGGCATTAAATTGTTAATTTTGATGCAAGCTGACCCCATAAGGAAAATTACTCAAAATAACTCGCCGAGATATTCACTTTTTTCCAAAACAAATTGTTCGCACAAAATAGTAACTTTAGATGCAAGCTGCTCTGAAACCAAACGGAAAATTTCTCATAATGGTTAACTCGCCGAGATAATCACTTTTTTTCCTAAATCAATGATTGCCAAAAAATAGTTAATTGTGAAGATCGATGCTCTGAAACAAACCGGCCAATTCCTGAAAATGCACAGCACACTCAGAAGATCACTTTTTTCCGCAAAATGAATGTTTGGGAAATTATAGCATACAATAGCAAATTGAGACGCAAGCTGCTCTGAAACCAAATGTCAAATTATTAAAAATGTTTACCCAGCCGAGATAATTACTTTTTTCCAAATTTAATGTTTGACAAGAAATAGTACATTTTCATGCAAGACGCTCTGAAAACCAACTGTACATTGCTCAAAATGCTTAACGAGGAAATCAATTTCTTTCCAAAACGAATGTTTGGCGAAAAATTGCTAATTTAAATGCAAGCTGCTCTGAAACCAAATGGCAAATTATTGAAACTGCTTAACTCGCCGAGAAAATCACCTTTTTTCCAAAATGAATGATTGGCACAAACTAGCTACTTTAGATGCAAACTGCTCTGAACCGAAATGTAAAATTACTCAAAATGGTTCATTCGCCGAGATAATCACTTTTTTTCCTAAATCAATGATTGCCAAAAAATAGTTAATTGTGAAGATCGATGCTCTGAAACAAACCGGCCAATTCCTGAAAATGCACAGCACACTCAGAAGATCACTTTTTTCCGCAAAATGAATGTTTGGGAAAAAATAGCAATTATAGCAAACAATAGCAAATTGAGATGCAAGCTGCTCTGAAACCAAATGTCAAATTATTAAAAATGTTTACCCAGCCGAGATAATCACTTTTTTCCAAAATTAATGTTTGACAAGAAATAGTACATTTTCATGCAAGACGCTCTGAAAACCAACTGTACATTTCTCAAAATGCTTAACGAGGAAATCACTTTCTTTCCAAAACGACTGTTTGGCAAAAAATAGCTAATTTAAATTAAGCTGCTCTGAAACCAAATGGCAATATTTGAAAAGGCTTAACTCGCCGAGATAATGACTTGTTTTCGAAACTGAATGAGTGGCAAGAAATAGTACATTTACATGGAAGACGCTCTGACCCCAACCGGAAAATTACTCAAAATGCTTGACTCGCCGAGATAATCAATTTCTTTCCAAAACGAATGTTTGGGAAAAAATAGGAAATTTAAATTAAGCTGCTCTGAAACCAAATGGCAAATTATTGAAAATGCTTAACTCGCCGAGATCATCACTTTTTTTTCAAAATGAATGTGTGGCAAGAAATAGTACATTTTCATGCAAGACGCTCTGAAATCAACCGGTAAATTACTCAAAATGCTTAACTCGCCGAGAAAATCACTTTTTTCCAAAATGAATGTTTGGCACAAACTAGCTACTTTAAATGCAAACTGCTCTGAACCGAAATGGAAAATTACTCAACATTGTTCATTCGCCGAGATAATCACTTTTTCCCCAAAATGAATATTAGGCATTAAATTGTTAATTTTGATGCAAGCTGACCCCATAAGGAAAATTACTCAAAATAACTCGCCGAGATATTCACTTTTTTCCAAAACAAATTGTTCGCACAAAATAGTAACTTTAGATGCAAGCTGCTCTGAAACCAAACGGAAAATTTCTCATAATGGTTAACTCGCCGAGATAATCACTTTTTTTCCTAAATCAATGATTGCCAAAAAATAGTTAATTGTGAAGATCGATGCTCTGAAACAAACCGGCCAATTCCTGAAAATGCACAGCACACTCAGAAGATCACTTTTTTCCGCAAAATGAATGTTTGGGAAATTATAGCATACAATAGCAAATTGAGACGCAAGCTGCTCTGAAACCAAATGTCAAATTATTAAAAATGTTTACCCAGCCGAGATAATTACTTTTTTCCAAATTTAATGTTTGACAAGAAATAGTACATTTTCATGCAAGACGCTCTGAAAACCAACTGTACATTGCTCAAAATGCTTAACGAGGAAATCAATTTCTTTCCAAAACGAATGTTTGGCGAAAAATTGCTAATTTAAATGCAAGCTGCTCTGAAACCAAATGGCAAATTATTGAAACTGCTTAACTCGCCGAGAAAATCACCTTTTTTCCAAAATGAATGTTTGGCACAAACTAGCTACTTTAGATGCAAACTGCTCTGAACCGAAATGGAAAATTACTCAAAATGGTTCATTCGCCGAGATAATCACTTTTTCCCCAAAATGAATATTAGGCATTAAATTGTTAATTTTGATGCAAGCTGACCCCATAAGGAAAATTACTCAAAATAACTCGCCGAGATAATCACTTTTTCCCAAAACGAATTGTTAGCACAAAATAGTAACTTTAGATGCAAGCTGCTCTGAAAACAAACGGAAAATTTCTCATAATGGTTAACTCGCCGAGATAATCATTTTTTTTCCCTTAATCAATGATTGCCAAAAAATAGTTAATTGTGAAGATCGATGCTCTGAAGCAAACCGGCCAATTCCTGAAAATGCACAGCACACTCCGAAGATCACTTTTTTCCGCAAAATGAATGTTTGGGAAAAAATAGCAATTATAGCAAATTGAGATGCAAGCTGCTCTGAAACCAAATGCCAAATTATTAAAAATGTTTACCCAGCCGAGATAATCAATTTTTTCCAAAATTAATGTTTGACAAGAAATAGTACATTTTCATGCAAGACGTTCTGAAAACCAACTGTACATTTCTTCCAAAATGAATGTTTGGCACAAACTAGCTACTTTAGATGCAAACTGCTCTGAACCGAAATGGAAAAATACTCAAAATGGTTCATTCGCCGAGATAATAACTTTTTTCCCAAAATGAATATTAGGCATTAAATTGTTAATTTTGATGCAAGCTGACCCCATAAGGAAAATTACTCAAAATAACTCGCCGAGATAATCACTTTTTTCCAAAACGAATTGTTAGCACAAAATAGTAACTTTAGATGCAAGCTGCTCTGAAAACAAACGGAAAATTTCTCAAAATGGTTAACTCGCCGAGATAATCACTTTTTTTCCTAAATCAATGATTGCCAAAAAATAGTTAATTGTGAAGATCGATGCTCTGAAACAAACCGGCCAATTCCTGAAAATGCACAGCACACTCAGAAGATCACTTTTTTCCGCAAAATGATTGTTTGGGAAAAAATAGCAATTATAGCAAACAATAGCAAATTGAGATGCAAGCTGCTCTGAAACCAAATGTCAAATTATTAAAAATGTTTACCCAGCCGAGATAATCACTTTTTTCCAAAATTAATGTTTGACAAGAAATAGTACATTTTCATGCAAGACGCTCTGAAATCAACCGGTAAATTTCTCAAAATGCTTAACGAGGAAATCACTTTCTTTCCAAAACGACTGTTTGGCAAAAAATAGCTAATTTAAATTAAGCTGCTCTGAAACCAAATGGCAATATTTGAAAAGGCTTAACTCGCCGAGATAATGACTTGTTTTCGAAACTGAATGAGTGGCAAGAAATAGTACATTTACATGGAAGACGCTCTGACCCCAACCGGAAAATTACTCAAAATGCTTGACTCGCCGAGATAATCAATTTCTTTCCAAAACGAATGTTTGGGAAAAAATAGGAAATTTAAATTAAGCTGCTCTGAAACCAAATGGCAAATTATTGAAAATGCTTAACTCGCCGAGATCATCACTTTTTTTTCAAAATGAATGTGTGGCAAGAAATAGTACATTTTCATGCAAGACGCTCTGAAATCAACCGGTAAATTACTCAAAATGCTTAACTCGCCGAGAAAATCACTTTTTTCCAAAATGAATGTTTGGCACAAACTAGCTACTTTAAATGCAAACTGCTCTGAACCGAAATGGAAAATTACTCAACATTGTTCATTCGCCGAGATAATCACTTTTTCCCCAAAATGAATATTAGGCATTAAATTGTTAATTTTGATGCAAGCTGACCCCATAAGGAAAATTACTCAAAATAACTCGCCGAGATATTCACTTTTTTCCAAAACAAATTGTTCGCACAAAATAGTAACTTTAGATGCAAGCTGCTCTGAAACCAAACGGAAAATTTCTCATAATGGTTAACTCGCCGAGATAATCACTTTTTTTCCTAAATCAATGATTGCCAAAAAATAGTTAATTGTGAAGATCGATGCTCTGAAACAAACCGGCCAATTCCTGAAAATGCACAGCACACTCAGAAGATCACTTTTTTCCGCAAAATGAATGTTTGGGAAATTATAGCATACAATAGCAAATTGAGACGCAAGCTGCTCTGAAACCAAATGTCAAATTATTAAAAATGTTTACCCAGCCGAGATAATTACTTTTTTCCAAATTTAATGTTTGACAAGAAATAGTACATTTTCATGCAAGACGCTCTGAAAACCAACTGTACATTGCTCAAAATGCTTAACGAGGAAATCAATTTCTTTCCAAAACGAATGTTTGGCGAAAAATTGCTAATTTAAATGCAAGCTGCTCTGAAACCAAATGGCAAATTATTGAAACTGCTTAACTCGCCGAGAAAATCACCTTTTTTCCAAAATGAATGTTTGGCACAAACTAGCTACTTTAGATGCAAACTGCTCTGAACCGAAATGGAAAATTACTCAAAATGGTTCATTCGCCGAGATAATCACTTTTTCCCCAAAATGAATATTAGGCATTAAATTGTTAATTTTGATGCAAGCTGCTCTGACCCCCATAAGGAAAATTACTCAAAATAACTTGCCGAGATAATCACTTTTTTCCAAAACGAATTGTTAGCACAAAATGCAAGCTGCTCTGAAAACAAACGGAAAATTTCTCAAAATGGTTAACTCGCCGAGATAATCACTTTTTTTTCTTAAATCAATGATTGCCAAAAAATAGTTAATTGTGAAGATCGATGCTCTGAAACAAACCGGCCAATTCCTGAAAATGCACAGCACACTCAGCATACCACTTTTTTTCGCAAAATGATTGTTTGGGAAAAAATAGCAATTATAGCAAACAATAGCAAATTAAGATGCAAGCTGCTCTGAAACCAAATGTCAAATTATAAAAAATGTTTACCCAGTCGAGATAATCACTTTTTTCCAAAATTAATGTCTGACAAGAAGTAGTACATTTTCATGCAAGACGCTCTGAAAACCAACTGTACATTGCTCAAAATGCTTAACGAGGAAATCAATTTATTTCCAAAACGAATGTTTGGCGAAAAATTGCTAATTTAAATGCAAGCTGCTCTGAAACTTAATGGCAATTATTGAAAATGCTAACTCTCCGAGATAATGACTTGTTTTCCAAAATGAATGAGTGGCAAGAAATTGTACATTTACATGGAAGACGCTCTGACCCCAACCGGAACATTACTCAAAACGCTTGACTCGCCGAGATAATCACTTTTTTTTCCCCAAACGAATGTTTGGGTAAAAATAGCAAATTTAAATTAAGCTGCTCTGAAACCAAATGGCAAATTATTGAAACTGCTTAACTCGCCAAGATCATCACTTTTTTTCCAAACTGAATGTGTGGCAAGAAATAGTACATTTTCATGCAAGCCGCTCTGAAATCAACCGGTAAATTACTCAAAATGCTTAACTCGCCGAGAAGATCACTTTTTTTCCAAAATGAATGTTTGGCACAAACTAGCTACTTTAGATGCAAACTGCGCTGAACCGAAATGGAAAAATACTCAAAATGGTTCATTCGCCGAGATAATCACTTTTTCCCCAAAATGAATATTAGGCATTAAATTAGGGTTATTTTATATTGTCTCTCCATGTTCTTCTTACCAAAATGCATCAACTCCCATGTCTCCACATTGAACTTCATCTGCTGCCTATCTGCCCACTTTATCAACTTGCCCTGTGTGCTTTAAGGCTCGACTCTGTCCTCTTCATAGTTTACAATACTGCCAGGCTTTGTGCTATCCGTAAGCTTTGACAAGCAGCCCCATTGGGTAATGAGAAACAGCCATGACCACCCATGTCTCTGCCACTGCCGCCTTCTCAGTAGCGGCACAAGTTTCCATGAGGGCTGCAGAAGCAAAATGGACCCGTTTCCCGTCATCGTCCTTTCACAGCTGGATGACACCAGGAAGCATCAGCAGCGGCGACAATGGGCAAAGTGGGGTCATAGTGCGCCTGGACATCCGAGGAGACTAGTCAAAGTTTAATGGATTGAAAGGCCATGAGTTGTTTCACACCCCAGAACCATTGTTGGCCTCTCTGCAGGATATTGCTTAAGGGTTCCATGAGCGTGGCCAAACTGGAAATCAGCCTTCCCACATAGTTTCCCATCCCCCCAAAATGTTGAATGTCGGTGATGGAATTCAATTGGGGAAACTCATCAATGGTCTTTGTATCCTGTGGATCGACCTTGACACCATGCCGTTGGGTGAATTGTATCCTGGTGCTGGCGAACTCACACTTGCTGTTCCGCATGAGGCCCACTTCCTTTGTTTTTCTGTGTGTGTGTGTTTTGTTTTTGTGTGTGTGTTTGTTTTTGTTTTTGTGTGTGTTTTTGTTTTTCTGTGCGTGTGTGTTTTTATTTTTGTGTGTGTTTTTGTTTTTGTGTGTGTGTTTGTTTTTGTGTGTGTGTGTTTTTGTGTGTGTTTGTGTTTTTTCTTTTTGTGTGTGTGTGCGTTTGAGCTTTTGTTTTTGTGTGTCATTTTGTTTTTGTGTGTGTGCGTTTTTGTTTTTGTGTGTGTGTGTTTTTGTTTTTGTGTGTGTGTGTTTTTGTTTTTGTGTGTGTGTGTTTTTGTTTTTGTGAGTGTTTTTGTTTTTGTGTGTGTTTTTGTTTTTGTGTGTTTTTGTTTGTGTGTGTGTGTGTGTTTTTGTTTTTGTGTGCGTTTTTGTTTTTCTGTGTGTGTGTGTTTTTGTATTTGTGTGTGTATTTTTTTTGTTTTTGTGCGTGTGTGTGTTTTTGTGTGTGCTTTTGTTTTTGCGTGTGTTTTTTGTTTTTGTGTGTGTTTTTGTTTTTTTGTGTGTGTTTTTGTTTTTGTGTGTGTGTGTGCTTTTGTTTTGTGTGTGTTTTTGTTTTTGTGTGTGTTTGTTCTTGTGTGTGTTTTTTTTGTGTGTGTTTTTGTTTTTGTGTTTGTGTTTTTGTGTGTGTGTGTTTTTTTGTTTTGTGTGTGTGTGTGTTTTTGTTTTTGTGTGTGTGTGCGTTTTTGTTTTTGTGTGTGTGTGTGTTTTTGTTTTTGTGTGTCATTTTGTTTTTGTGTGTGTGTGTTTTTGTTTTTGTGTGCGTTTTTGTTTTTGTGTGTGTGTGTTCTTGTTTTTGTGTGTGTGTTTTTTTTGTTTTTGTGTATGTGTGTGTTTTTGTGTGTGTGCTTTTGTTTTTGTGTGTGTTTTTTTGTTTTTGTGTGTGTTTTTGTTTTTTGTGTGTGTTTTTGTTTTTGTGTGTGTGTGTGCTTTTGTTTTGTGTGTGTTTTTGTTTTTGTGTGTGTTTTGTTCTTGTGTGTGTTTTTGTTTTTGTGTGTGTTTGTGTTTTTGTTTTTGTGTGTGTTTTTGTTTTTGTGTGTGTGTGTGTTTTTCTTTTTGTGAACGTTTTTGTTTTTGTGTGTGTGTGTTTTTGTGTGTGTTTTTGTTTTTGAGTGTGAGTGTGTGTGTTTTTTTGTTTTGTGTGTGTGTTTGTTTTTGTGTGTGCGTGTTTGTTTGTGTTTTTGTTTTTGTGCGTGTTTTTGTTTTTGTGTATGTGCATGTTTTTGTTTTTGTGTGCGTTTTTGTTTTTGTGTGTGTGTGTGTTTTTGTTTTTGTGCGTGTTTTTGTTTTTGTGTGTGTGCGTGTTTTTGTTTTTGTGTGCGTTTTTGTTTTCGTGTGTTTTTGTTTTTGTGTCTGTTTTTGTTTTTGTGTGTGTTTTTGTTTTTGTGAGTGTTTTTGTTTTTGTGTATGTGTGTGTTTTTGTTTTTGTGTGTGTTTTTGTTTTTGTGTGTGCGTGTTTTTGTTTTTGTGTGTTTGTGTTTTTGTGTGTGTTTTTGTTTTTGTGTGTGTGTGTGTTTTTGTGTGTGTGTTTATGTTTTTGTTTTTGTGTGTGTGTGTGTTTTTGTTTTTGTGTGTGTGCTTTTGATTTTGTGTGTGTTTTTTGTGTGTGTGTGTGCTTTTGTTTTGTGTGTGTTTTTGTTTTTGTGTGTGTTTGTTCTTGTGTGTGTTTTTGTTTTTGTGTGTGTTTTTGTTTTTGTGTGTGAGTGTGTGTGTTTTTTTGTTTTTGTGTGTGTGTTTGTTTTTGTGTGTGCGTGTTTGTTTGTGTTTTTGTTTTTGTGCGTGTTTTTGTTTTTGTGTATGTGCGTGTTTTTGTTTTTGTGTGTGTTTGTTCTTGTGTGTGTTTTTGTTTTTGTGTGTGTTTTTGTTTTTGTGTGTGTGTTTGTGTTTTTGTTTTTGTGTGTGTTTTTGTTTTTGTGTGTGTGTGTGTTTGTGTGTGTGTTTTGTTTTTGAGTGTGAGTGTGTGTGTTTTTTTGTTTTTGTGTGTGCATGTTTGCTTGTGTTTATTGTTTTTGTGCGTGTTTTTGTTTTTGTGTATGTGCGTGTTTTTGTTTTTGTGTGCGTTTTTGTTTTTGTGTGTGTGTGTGTTTGTTTTTGTGTGTCTTTTTGTTTTTGTGTGTGTGTGTGTGTTTTTGTTTTTGTGTGTGTTTTTGTTTTTGTGTGTGTGTGTTTTTGTTTTTGTGTGTTTGTGTTTTTGGTTTTGTGTGTGTTTTTGTTTTTGTGTGTGTGTTTTTGTTTTTGTGTGCGTTTTTGTTTTTGTGTGTGTGTGTTTTTTTTGTGTGTGTGTTTTTGTTTTTGTGTGTGTGCTTTTGTTTTTGTGTGTGTTTTTTTGTTTTTGTGTGTGTGTTTTTGTTTTTGTGTTTTTGTTTTTGTGTGTGTGTTTTTTTTGTTTTTGTGTGTGTGTGTGTTTTTGTGTCTGTGCTTTTGTTTTTGTGTGTGTTTTTGTTTTTTGTGTGTTTTTGTTTTTGTGTGTGTTTTTGTTTTTGTGTGTGTGTGTTTTTCTTTTTGTGAACGTTTTTGTTTTGTGTGTGTGTGTTTTTGTGTGTGTTTTTTGTTTTTGTTTTTGTGAGTGTTTTTGTTTTCGTGTGTGTTTTTGTTTTTGTTTGTTTGTGTTTTTGTTTTTGTTTTTGTGTGTATTTTTGTTTTTGTGTGTGTGTGTTTTTGTTTTTGTGAGTGTTTTTGTTTTTGTGTGTGTTTTTGTTTTTGTGTGTGTGTGTGCTTTTGTTTTTGCGTGTGTTTTTTGTTTTTGTGTGTGTTTTTGTTTTTTTGTGTGTGTTTTTGTTTTTGTGTGTGTGTGCTTTTGTTTTGTGTGTGTTTTTGTTTTTGTGTGTGTTTGTTCTTGTGTGTGTTTTTTTTTGTGTGTGTTTTTGTTTTTGTGTGTGTGTTTGTGTTTTTGTTTTTGTGTGTGTTTTTGTTTTTGTGTGTGTGTGTGTTTTTGTTTTGTGTGTGTGTTTGTTTTTGTGTGTGCATGTTTGTTTGTGTTTTTCTTTTTGTGCGTGTTTTTGTTTTTGTGTGTGTGTGTGTTTTTGTTTTGTGTGTGTGTTTATGTTTTTGTTTTTGTGTGTGTGTGTGTTTTTGTTTTTGTGTGTGCGCTTTTGTTTTTGTGTGTGTTTTTTGTGTGTGTGTGTGCTTTTGTTTTGTGTGTGTTTTTGTTTTTGTGTGTGTTTGTTCTTGTGTGTGTTTTTGTTTTTGTGTGTGTGTGTGTTTTTGTGTGTGTTTTTGTTTTTGTGTGTGAGTGTGTGTGTTTTTTTGATTTTGTGTGTGTGTTTGTTTTTGTGTGTGCGTGTTTGTTTGTGTTTTTGTTTTTGTGCGTGTTTTTGTTTTTGTGTATGTGCGTGTTTTTGTTTTTGTGTGTGTTTGTTCTTGTGTGTGTTTTTGTTTTTGTGTGTGTTTTTGTTTTTGTGTGTGTGTTTGTGTTTTTGTTTTTGTGTGTGTTTTTGTTTTTGTGTGTGTGTGTGTGTTTGTGTGTGTGTTTTGTTTTTGAGTGTGAGTGTGTGTGTTTTTTTGTTTTTGTGTGTGCATGTTTGCTTGTGTTTATTGTTTTTGTGCGTGTTTTTGTTTTTGTGTATGTGCGTGTTTTTGTTTTTGTGTGTCTTTTTGTTCTTGTGTGTGTGTGTGTGTTTTTGTTTTTGTGTGTGTTTTTGTTTTTGTGTGTGTGTGTTTTTGTTTTTGTGTGTTTGTGTTTTTGTTTTTGTGTGTGTTTTTGTTTTTGTGTGTGTGTTTTTGTTTTTGTGTGCGTTTTTGTTTTTGTGTGTGTGTTTTTTTTGTGTGTGTGTTTTTGTTTTTGTGTGTGTGCTTTTGTTTTTGTGTGTGTTTTTTTGTTTTTGTGTGTGTGTTTTTGTTTTTGTGTTTTTGTTTTTGTGTGTGTGTTTTTTTTGTTTTTGTGTGTGTGTGTGTTTTTGTGTCTGTGCTTTTGTTTTTGTGTGTGTTTTTGTTTTTTGTGTGTTTTTGTTTTTGTGTGTGTTTTTGTTTTTGTGTGTGTGTGTTTTTCTTTTTGTGAACGTTTTTGTTTTGTGTGTGTGTGTTTTTGTGTGTGTTTTTTGTTTTTGTGTGCGTTTTTGTTTTTGTGAGTGTTTTTGTTTTCGTGTGTGTTTTTGTTTTTGTGTGTTTTTGTTTTTGTTTTTGTGTGTATTTTTGTTTTTGTGTGTGTGTGTGTGTTTTTGTTTTTGTGTGGGGTTTTTTTTTGTTTTTGTGTGTGTGTGTTTTTGTTTTTGTGAGTGTTTTTGTTTTTGTGTGTGTTTTTGTTTTTGTGTGTGTTTTTGTTTGTGTGTGTGTGTGTGTTTTTGTTTTTGTGTGCGTTTTTGTTTTTGTGTGTGTGTGTGTTTTTGTATTTGTGTGTGTTTTTTTTTGTTTTTGTGCGTGTGTGTGTTTTTGTGTGTGTGCTTTTGTTTTTGCGTGTGTTTGTTCTTGTGTGTGTTTTTTTTGTGTGTGTTTTTGTTTTTGTGTGTGTGTTTGTGTTTGTGTTTTTGTGTGTGTTTTTGTGTGTGTGTGTGTTTTTGTTTTGTGTGTGTCTTTGTTTTTGAGTGTGAGTGTGTGTGTGTTTTTGTTTTTGTGTGTGTGTTTGTTTTTGTGTGTGCATGTTTGTTTGTGTTTTTCTTTTTGTGAACGTTTTTGTTTTGTGTGTGTGTGTTTTTGTGTGTGTTTTTTGTTTTTGTGTGCGTTTTTGTTTTTGTGTGTGTGTGTTTTTGTTTTTGTGAGTGTTTTTGTTTTCGTGTGTGTTTTTGTTTTTGTGTGTTTGTGTTTTTGTTTTTGTTTTTGTGTGTATTTTTGTTTTTGTGTGTGTGTGTGTTTTTGTTTTTGTGTGTGTGTTTTTGTTTTTGTGTGTGTGTTTTTTTTGTTTTTGTGTGTGTGTGTTTTTGTTTTTGTGAGTGTTTTTGTTTTTGTGTGTGGTTTTGTTTTTGTGTGCGTTTTTGTTTTTGTGTGTGTGTGTTTTTGTATTTGTGTGTGCGTTTTTTTTGTTTTTGTGCGATTGTGTGTTTTTGTGTGTGTGCTTTTGTTTTTGCGTGTGTTTTTTGTTTTTGTGTGTGTTTTTGTTTTTTTGTGTGTGTTTTTGTTTTTGTGTGTGTGTGCTTTTGTTTTGTGTGTGTTTTTGTTTTTGTGTGTGTTTGTTCTTGTGTGTGTTTTTTTTTGTGTGTGTTTTTGTTTTTGTGTGTGAGTTTGTGTTTTTTTTGTTTTTTTTTGTTTTTGTTTTTGTGTGTGTGTGTGTTTTTGTTTTGTGTGTGTGTTTGTTTTTGTGTGTGCATGTTTGTTTGTGTTTTTCTTTTTGTGCGTGTTTTTGTTTTTGTGTATGTGCGTGTTTTTGTTTTTGTGTGCGTTTTTGTTTTTGTGTGTGTGTTTTTGTTTTTTTGTGTCATTCTGTTTTTGTGTGTGTGTGTTTTTGTTTTTGTGCGCGTTTTTGTTTTTGTGTGTGTGTGTTTTTGTTTTTGTGTGTGTGTTTTTTTGTTTTTGTGTTTTTGTGTGTGTGCTTTTGTTTTTGTGTGTGTTTTTTTGTTTTTGTGTGTGTTTTTGTTTTTTGTGTATGTTTTTGTTTTTGTGTGTGTGTGCTTTAGTTTCGTGTGTGTTTTTGTTTTTGTGTGTGTTTTGTTCTTGTGTGTGTTTTTGTTTTGTGTGTGTTTTTGTTTTTGTGTGTGTTTGTGTTTTTGTTTTTGTGTGTGTTTTTGTTTTTGTGTGTGTGTGTTTTTCTTTTTGTGAACGTTTTTGTTTTTGTGTGTGTGTGTTTTTGTGTGTGTTTTTGTTTTTGAGTGTGTGTGTTTTTTTGTTTTGTGTGTGTGTTTGTTTTTGTGTGTGCGTGTTTGTTTGTATTTTTGGTTTTGTACATGTTTTTGTTTTTGTGTGCGTTTTTGTTTTTGTGTGTGTGTGTTTTTGTTTTTGTGCGTGTTTTTGTTTTTGTGTGTGTGCGTGTTTTTGTTTTTGTGTGCGTTTTTGTTTTTGTGTGTTTTTGTTTTTGTGTCTGTTTTTGTTTTTGTGTGTGTTTTTGTTTTTGTGAGTGTTTTTGTTTTTGTGTATGTGTGTGTTTTTGTTTTTGTGTGTGTTTTTGTTTTTGTGTGTGTGTGTTATTGTTTTTGTGAGTGTTTTTGTTTTTGTGTGTGTTTGTTCTTGTGTGTGTTTTTGTTTTTGTGTGTGTTTTTGTTTTTGTGTGTGTGTTTGTGTTTTTGGTTTTGTGAACGTTTTTGTTTTTGTGTGTGTGTGTGTTTTTCTTTTTGTGTGTGTTTTTGTTTTTGTGTGTGAGTGTGTGTGTTTTTTTGTTTTTGTGTGTTTGTTTTTGTGTGTGCGTGTTTGTTTGTGTTTTTGTTTTTGTGCGTGTTTTTGTTTTTGTGTATGTGCGTGTTTTTGTTTTTGTGTGTGTTTGTTCTTGTGTGTGTTTTTGTTTTTGTGTGTGTGCGTGTTTTTGTTTTTGTGTGCGTTTTTGTTTTTGTGTGTTTTTGTTTTTGTGTCTGTTTTTGTTTTTGTGTGTGTTTTTGTTTTTGTGAGTGTTTTTGTTTTTGTGTATGTGTGTGTTTTTGTTTTTGTGTGTGTTTTTGTTTTTGTGTGTGTTTTTGTTTTTGTGTGTGTGTGTTATTGTTTTTGTGAGTGTTTTTGTTTTTGTGTGTGTTTTTGTTTTTGTATGTTTGTGTTTTTGTTTTTGTGTGTGTTTTTGTTTTTGTGTGTGTGTGTTTTTGTGTGCGTTTTTGTTTTTGTGTGTGTTTTTGTTTTTGTGTGTGTGTTTGTGTTTTTGTTTTTGTGTGTGTTTTTGTTTTTGTGTGTGAGTGTTATTGTTTTTGTGAGTGTTTTTGTTTTTGTGTGTGTTTGTTTTTGTGTGTGAGTGTTTGTTTGTGTTTTTGTTTTTGTGCGTGTTTTTGTTTTTGTGTATGTGCGTGTTTTTATTTTTGTGTGTGTTTGTTCTTGTGTGTGTTTTTGTTTTTGTGTGTGTTTTTGTTTTTGTGTGTGTGCTTGTGTTTTTGTTTTTGTGTGTGTTTTTCTTTTTGTGTGTGTGTGTGTTTTTGTGTGTGTGTTTTGTTTTTGAGTGTGAGTGTGTGTGTTTTTTTGTTTTTGTGTGTGTGTTTGTTTTTGTGTGTGCATGTTTGTTTGTGTTTATTGTTTTTGTGCGTGTTTTTGTTTTTGTGTATGTGCGTGTTTTTGTTTTTGTGTGCGTTTTTGGTTTTGTCTGTGTGTGTGTGTTTGTTTTTGTGTGTCTTTTTGTTTTTGTGTGTGTGTGTGTGTGTTTTTGTTCGGTTCATAGCAGTTTGCATCTAAAGTAGCTAGTTTGTGCCAAACATTCATTTTCTCGGCTATTTAAGCATTTTGAGTAATTTTCCGGTTGGGGGTCAGAGCGTCTTCCATGTACTATTTCTTGCCACTCATTCAGTTTGGAAAAAAAGTCATTATCTCAGCGACTTAAGCATTTTCAATAATTGCCGTTTGGTTTCAGAGCAGTTTGCATTTAAATTAGCTATTTTTTCCCAAACATTCGTTTTGAAAAGAAAGTAAAGCATTTTGAGAAATTTACAGTTGGTTTTAAGAGCGCCTTGCATGAAATACCAACCATTAATTTTGGGAAAAAAGTGATTATCTCGGCGAGTTAAGCATTTTCAATAATTTTTTGCCAAACATAAGGTTTGGAAAGAAAGTGATTTCCTCGTTAAACATTTTGAGAAATTTACCGTTGGTTTTCAGAGCGTCTTGCAAGAAAATATTGTGTGTGTGTGTTTGTGTATTTGTGTGTGTGTGTTTTTGTTTTTTGTGTGTGTTTGTGTTTTTGTGTGTGTATGTGTGTTTTTTGTTTTTGTGTGTGTGTGTTTGAGCTTTTGTTTTTGTGTGTGTTTTTGTTTCTGTGTGCGTTTTTGTTTTTCTGTGTGTTTTTGTTTTTGTGTGTGAGTGTGTGTGTTTTTTTGTTTTTGTGTGTGTTTTTGTTTTTGTGTGTGTTTTTGTTTTTGTATGTTTGTGTTTTTGTTTTTGTGTGTGTTTTTGTTTTTGTGTGCGTGTGTTTGTTTGTGTTTTTGTTTTTGTGCGTGTTTTTGTTTTTGTGTATGTGCGTGTTTTTGTGTGTGTTTGTTCTTGTGTGCGTTTTTGTTTTTGTGTGTTTTTGTTTTTGTGTCTGTTTTTGTTTTTGTGTGTGTTTTTGTTTTTGTGAGTGTTTTTGTTTTTGTGTATGTGTGTGTTTTTGTTTTTGTGTGTGTTTTTGTTTTTGTGTGTGTTTTTGTTTTTGTGTGTGTGTGTTATTGTTTTTGTGAGTGTTTTTGTTTTTGTGTGTGTTTTTGTTTTTGTATGTTTGTGTTTTTGTTTTTGTGTGTGTTTTTGTTTTTGTGTGTGTGTGTGTTTTTGTTTTTGTGTGCGTTTTTGTTTTTGTGTGTGTGTGTGTTTTTGTTTTTGTGTGTGTGTTTTTTTTGTGTGTGTGTGTTTTTGTTTTTGTGTGTGTGCTTTTGTTTTTGTGTGTGTTTTTGTTTTTGTGTGTGTGTGTTATTGTTTTTGTGAGTGTTTTTGTTTTTGTGTGTGTTTTTGTTTTTGTATGTTTGTGTTTTTGTTTTTGTGTGTGTTTTTGTTTTTGTGTGTGTGTGTTATTGTTTTTGTGAGTGTTTTTGTTTTTGTGTGTGTTTGTTCTTGTGTGTGTTTTTGTTTTTGTGTGTGTTTTTGTTTTTGTGTGTGTGTTTGTGTTTTTGGTTTTGTGAACGTTTTTGTTTTTGTGTGTGTGTGTGTTTTTCTTTTTGTGTGTGTTTTTGTTTTTGTGTGTGAGTGTGTGTGTTTTTTTGTTTTTGTGTGTTTGTTTTTGTGTGTGCGTGTTTGTTTGTGTTTTTGTTTTTGTGCGTGTTTTTGTTTTTGTGTATGTGCGTGTTTTTGTTTTTGTGTGTGTTTGTTCTTGTGTGTGTTTTTGTTTTTGTGTGTGTGCGTGTTTTTGTTTTTGTGTGCGTTTTTGTTTTTGTGTGTTTTTGTGTCTGTTTTTGTTTTTGTGTGTGTTTTTGTTTTTGTGAGTGTTTTTGTTTTTGTGTATGTGTGTGTTTTTGTTTTTGTGTGTGTTTTTGTTTTTGTGTGTGTTTTTGTTTTTGTGTGTGTGTGTTATTGTTTTTGTGAGTGTTTTTGTTTTTGTGTGTGTTTTTGTTTTTGTATGTTTGTGTTTTTGTTTTTGTGTGTGTTTTTGTTTTTGTGTGTGTGTGTTTTTGTTTTTGTGTGCGTTTTTGTTTTTGTGTGTGTGTGTGTTTTTGTTTTTGTGTGTGTGGTTTTTTTTTGTGTGTGTTTTTTTTTGTTTTTGTGTGTGTGCTTTTGTTTTTGTGTGTGTTTTTTGTGTGTGTGTGTGCTTTTGTTTTGTGTGTGTTTTTGTTTTTGTGTGTGTTTGTTCTTGTGTGTGTTTTTGTTTTTGTGTGTGTTTTTGTTTTTGTGTGTGTGTTTGTGTTTTTGGTTTTGTGAACGTTTTTGTTTTTGTGTGTGTGTGTTTTTGTTTTTGTGTGTGTTTTTGTTTTTGTGTGTGAGTGTGTGTGTTTTTTTGTTTTTGTGTGTGTTTGTTTTTGTGTGTGCGTGTTTGTTTGTGTTTTTGTTTTTGTGCGTGTTTTTGTTTTTGTGTATGTGCGTGTTTTTGTTTTTGTGTGTGTTTGTTCTTGTGTGTGTTTTTGTTTTTGTGTGTGTGCGTGTTTTTGTTTTTGTGTGCGTTTTTGTTTTTGTGTGTTTTTGTTTTTGTGTCTGTTTTTGTTTTTGTGTGTGTTTTTGTTTTTGTGAGTGTTTTTGTTTTTGTGTGTGTGTTTTTGTGTGTGTTTTTTTTTGTGTGTGTGTGTTATTGTTTTTGTGAGTGTTTTTGTTTTTGTGTGTGTTTTTGTTTTTGTATGTTTGTGTTTTTGTTTTTGTGTGTGTTTTTGTTTTTGTGTGTGTGTGTTTTTGTGTGCGTTTTTGTTTTTGTGTGTGTTTTTGTTTTTGTGTGTGTGTTTGTGTTTTTGTTTTTGTGAACGTTTTTGTTTTTGTATGTGTGTGTTTTTGTGTGTGTTTTTGTTTTTGTGTGTGAGTGTTATTGTTTTTGTGAGTGTTTTTGTTTTTGTGTGTGTTTGTTTTTGTGTGTGAGTGTTTGTTTGTGTTTTTGTTTTTGTGCGTGTTTTTGTTTTTGTGTATGTGCGTGTTTTTATTTTTGTGTGTGTTTGTTCTTGTGTGTGTTTTTGTTTTTGTGTGTGTTTTTGTTTTTGTGTGTGTGCTTGTGTTTTTGTTTTTGTGTGTGTTTTTGTTTTTGTGTGTGTGTGTGTTTTTGTGTGTGTGTTTTGTTTTTGAGTGTGAGTGTGTGTGTTTTTTTGTTTTTGTGTGTGTGTTTGTTTTTGTGTGTGCATGTTTGTTTGTGTTTATTGTTTTTGTGCGTGTTTTTGTTTTTGTGTATGTGCGTGTTTTTGTTTTTGTGTGCGTTTTTGGTTTTGTCTGTGTGTGTGTGTTTGTTTTTGTTCGGTTCATAGCAGTTTGCATCTAAAGTAGCTAGTTTGTGCCAAACATTCATTTTGGAAAAAAAGTGATTTTCTCGGCTATTTAAGCATTTTGAGTAATTTTCCGGTTGGGGGTCAGAGCGTCTTCCATGTACTATTTCTTGCCACTCATTCAGTTTGGAAAAAAAGTCATTATCTCAGCGACTTAAGCATTTTCAATAATTGCCGTTTGGTTTCAGAGCAGTTTGCATTTAAATTAGCTATTTTTTCCCAAACATTCGTTTTGAAAAGAAAGTAAAGCATTTTGAGAAATTTACAGTTGGTTTTAAGAGCGCCTTGCATGAAATACCAACCATTAATTTTGGGAAAAAAGTGATTATCTCGGCGAGGTAAGCATTTTCAATAATTTTTTGCCAAACATAAGGTTTGGAAAGAAAGTGATTTCCTCGTTAAACATTGAGAAATTTACCGTTGGTTTTCAGAGCGTCTTGCAAGAAAATATTGTGTGTGTGTGTTTGTGTATTTGTGTGCGTGTGTTTTTGTTTTTTGTGTGTGTTTGTGTTTTTGTGTGTGTATGTGTGTTTTTTGTTTTTGTGTGTGTGTGTTTGAGCTTTTGTTTTTGTGTGTGTTTTTGTTTCTGTGTGCGTTTTTGTTTTTCTGTGTGTTTTTGTTTTTGTGTGTGAGTGTGTGTGTTTTTTTGTTTTTGTGTGTGTTTTTGTTTTTGTGTGTGTTTTTGTTTTTGTATGTTTGTGTTTTTGTTTTTGTGTGTGTTTTTGTTTTTGTGTGTGCGTGTTTGTTTGTGTTTTTGTTTTTGTGCATGTTTTTGTTTTTGTGTATGTGCGTGTTTTTGTTTTTGTGTGTGTTTGTTCTTGTGTGTGTTTTTGTTTTTGTGTGCGTTTTTGTTTTTGTGTGTTTTTGTTTTTGTGTCTGTTTTTGTTTTTGTGTGTGTTTTTGTTTTTGTGAGTGTTTTTGTTTTTGTGTATGTGTGTGTTTTTGTTTTTGTGTGTGTTTTTGTTTTTGTGTGTGTGTTATTGTTTTTGTGAGTGTTTTTGTTTTTGTGTGTGTTTTTGTTTTTGTATGTTTGTGTTTTTGTTTTTGTGTGTGTTTTTGTTTTTGTGTGTGTGTGTGTTTTTGTTTTTGTGTGCGTTTTTGTTTTTGTGTGTGTGTGTGTTTTTGTTTTTGTGTGTGTGTTTTTTTTGTGTGTGTGTGTTTTTGTTTTTGTGTGTGCTTTTGTTTTTGTGTGTGTTTTTGTTTTTGTGTGTGTGTGTTATTGTTTTTGTGAGTGTTTTTGTTTTTGTGTGTGTTTTTGTTTTTGTATGTTTGTGTTTTTGTGTGTGTTTTTGTTTTTGTGTGTGTGTGTGTTTTTGTTTTTGCGTGCGTTTTTGTTTTTGTGTGTGTGTGTGTTTTTGTTTTTGTGTGTGTGTTTTTTTTGTGTGTGTGTGTTTTTGTTTTTGTGTGTGTGCTTTTGTTTTTGTGTGTGTTTTTTGTGTGTGTGTGTGCTTTTGTTTTGTGTGTGTTTTTGTTTTTGTGTGTGTTTGTTCTTGTGTGTGTTTTTGTTTTTGTGTGTGTTTTTGTTTTTGTGTGTGTTTTTGTTTTTGTGTGTGTGTTTGTGTTTTTGTTTTTATGAACGTTTTTGTTTTTGTGTGTGTGTGTTTTTTTGTTTTTGTGTGTGCGTGTTTGTTTGTGTTTTTGTTTTTGTGCGTGTTTTTGTTTTTGTGTATGTGCGTGTTTTTGTTTTTGTGTGTGTTTGTTCTTGTGTGTGTTTTTGTTTTTGTGTGTGTTTTTGTTTTTGTGTGTGTGCTTGTGTTTTTGTTTTTGTGTGTGTTTTTGTTTTTGTGTGTGTGTGTGTTTTTGTGTGTGTGTTTTGTTTTTGAGTGTGAGTGTGTGTGTTTTTTTGTTTTTGTGTGTGTGTTTGTTTTTGTGTGTGCATGTTTGTTTGTGTTTATTGTTTTTGTGCGTGTTTTTGTTTTTGTGTATGTGCGTGTTTTTGTTTTTGTGTGCGTTTTTGGTTTTGTGTGTGTGTGTGTGTTTGTTTTTGTGTATCTTTTTGTTTTTGTTTGTGTGTGTGTGTGTTTTTGTTCGGTTCAGAGCAGTTTGCATCTAAAGTAGCTAGTTTGTGCCAAACATTCATTTTGGAAAAAAAGTGATTTTCTCGGCGATTTAAGCATTTTGAGTAATTTTCCGGTTGGGGTCAGAGCGTCTTCCATGTACTATTTCTTGCCACTCATTCAGTTTGGAAAAAAAGTCATTATCTCAGCGACTTAAGCATTTTCAATAATTGCCGTTTGGTTTCAGAGCAGTTTGCATTTAAATTAGCTATTTTTTCCCAAACATTCGTTTTGAACAGAAAGTAAAGCATTTTGAGAAATTTACAGTTGGTTTTAAGAGCGCCTTGCATGAAATACCAACCATTAATTTTGGGAAAAAAGTGATTATCTCGGCGAGTTAAGCATTTTCAATAATTTTTTGCCAAACATAAGGTTTGGAAAGAAAGTGATTTCCACGTTAAACATTTTGAGAAATTTACCGTTGGTTTTCAGAGCGTCTTGCAAGAAAATAATTTGTGTCTGTGTGTGTGTATTTGTGTGTGTGTGTTTTTGTTTTTTTGTGTGTGTTTGTGTTTTTGTGTGTGTATGTGTGTTTTTTGTTTTTGTGTGTGTGTGTGTTTGAGCTTTTGTTTTTGTGTGTGTTTTTGTTTCTGTGTGCGTTTTTGTTTTTCTGTGTGTTTTTGTTTTTGTGTGTGAGTGTGTGTGTTTTTTTGTTTTTGTGCGTGTTTTTGTTTTTGTGTATGTGCGTGTTTTTGTTTTTGTGTGTGTTTGTTCTTGTGTGTGTTTTTGTTTTTGTGTGTGTGTGTGTTTTTGTGTGTGTGTTTTGTTTTTGAGTGTGAGTGTGTGTGTTTTTTTGTTTTTGTGTGTGTGTTTGTTTTTGTGTGTGCATGTTTGTTTGTGTTTATTGTTTTTGTGCGTGTTTTTGTTTTTGTGTATGTGCGTCTTTTTGTTTTTGTGTGCGTTTTTGGTTGTGTGTGTGTGTGTGTTTGTTTTTGTGTGTCTTTTTGTTTTTGTGTGTGTGTGTTTGAGCTTTTGTTTTTGTGTGTGTTTTTGTTTCTGTGTGCGTTTTTGTTTTTCTGTGTGTTTTTGTTTTTGTGTGTGAGTGTGTGTGTTTTTTTGTTTTTGTGTGTGCGTGTTTGTTTGTGTTTTTGTTTTTGTGCGTGTTTTTGTTTTTGTGTATGTGCGTGTTTTTGTTTTTGTGTGTGTTTGTTCTTGTGTGTGTTTTTGTTTTTGTGTGTGTGTGTGTTTTTGTGTGTGTGTTTTGTTTTTGAGTGTGAGTGTGTGTGTTTTTTTGTTTTTGTGTGTGTGTTTGTTTTTGTGTGTGCATGTTTGTTTGTGTTTATTGTTTTTGTGCGTCTTTTTGTTTTTGTGTGCGTTTTTGGTTTTGTGTGTGTGTGTGTGTTTGTTTTTGTGTGTGTTTGTTCTTGTGTGTGTTTTTGTTTTTGTGTGTGTTTTTGTTTTTGTGTGTGTGTTTTTGTTTTTGTGTATGTGCGTGTTTTTGTTTTTGTGTGTGTTTGTTCTTGTGTGTGTTTTTGTTTTTGTGTGTGTGTGTGTTTTTGTGTGTGTGTTTTGTTTTTGAGTGTGAGTGTGTGTGTTTTTTTGTTTTTGTGTGTGTGTTTGTTTTTGTGTGTGCATGTTTGTTTGTGTTTATTGTTTTTGTGCGTGTTTTTGTTTTTGTGTATGTGCGTCTTTTTGTTTTTGTGTGCGTTTTTGGTTTTGTGTGTGTGTGTGTGTTTGTTTTTGTGTGTGTTTGTTCTTGTGTGTGTTTTTGTTTTTGTGTGTGTTTTTGTTTTTGTGTGTGTGTTTTTGTTTTAGTGCGGGTGTGTCTGTTTTTCTTTTTGTGTGTGTGTGTTTTTGTTTTTGTGTGTGTGTGTTTTTGTTTTTGTGTGTGTTTTTGTTTTTGTTTTTGTGCGTGTGTGTGTTTTTGTTTTTGTGTGCGTTTTTGGTTTTGGGTGTGTGTGTTTTTGTTTTAGTGCGGGTGTGTCTGTTTTTCTTTTTGTGTGTGTGTGTTTTTGTTTTTGTGTGTGTGTGTTTTTGTTTTTGTGTGTGTTTTTGTTTTTGTTTTTGTGCGTGTGTGCGTTTTTGTTTTTGTGTGTGTTTTTTTCTGTATGTTTTTGTTTTTGTGTGTGTGTTTATGTTTTTGTTTTTGTGTGTGTTTTTTTGTGAATGTTTTTGTTTTCTTGTGTGTGTTTTTGTTTTTGTGTGTTTTTGTTTTTCTGTGTGTTTTTGTTTTCTCTGTGTGTGTGTTTTTTGTTTGTGTCTGAGTTTTTGTTTTTTTGCGTGTGTATGTTTTTTTTCTGAGTGTGTTTTTGTTTTTGTGTGTGTTTGTTGTTGTGTGTGTCTGCTTGAGCTTTTGTTTTTGTGTGTGTTTTTGTTTTTGTGTGTGTGTGTATTTTTGTTTTTGTGTGTTTTTGTTTTTCTGTGTGTGTTTTGTTTTTGTGTGCGTTTTTATTTTTGTGTGTTTGTTTTTATGCCTGTGTGTGTTTTTGTTTTTGTGTGTGTTTTTTTGTGTGTGTATTTTGTTTTTGTGTGTATTTTTGTTTTTGTGTGTGTTTTTGATTTTTGTGTTATTGTTTTTGTGCGTGTTTTTGTTTTTGTGTGTGTTTTTGTTTTGGTGTGCGTGTGTTTGTTTTCTGTGTGTTTTTGTTTTTGTGTGTGTGTTTGTGTTTGTGTTTTTGTGTGTGTGTGTGTTTTTTGTTTTAGTGCGGGTGTGTCTGTTTTTCTTTTTGTGTGTGTGTGTGTTTTTGTGTGTGTTTTTGTTTTTGTGTGTGTGTTTTTGGTTTTGTGTGTGTTTTTGTTTTTGTGTGTGACAGTGTTTTTGTTTTTGTGTGTGATGGTTTTTGTGTGTGTGTGTTTTTATTTTTGTGTGTTTGTTTTATGTCTGTGTGTTTTTGTTTTTGTGTGTGTTTGTTTTTGTGTGTGTGTTTTGTTTTTGTGTGTATTTTTGTTTTTGTGTGTGTTTTTGATTTTGTGTGTGTTTTTGTGTGTTTTTTTGTGTGTGTGTTATTGTTTTTGTGTGTGTTTTTGTTTTTGTGTGTGTGTTTGTGTTTTTGTTTTTGTGAATTTTTTTGTTTTTGTGTGTGATTTTGTTTTTGTGTGCGTGTTCGTTTTCTGTGTGTTTTTGTTTTTGTGTTTCTGTTTGTGTTTTTGTTTTTCTGTGTGTGTGTTTTTTGTTTTTGTCTGAGTTTTTGTTTTTTTGCGTGTGTATGTTTTTTTTCTGTGTGTGTTTTTGTTTTTGTGTGTGTTTGTTGTTGTGTGTGTCTGTTTCACCTTTTGTTTTTGTGTGTTTTTGTTTTTCTGTGTGTGTGTATTTTTGTTTTTGTGTGTTTTTGTTTTTCTGTGTGTTTTTTTTTGTTTTTGTGTGCGTTTTTATTTTTGTGTGTTTGTTTTTATGCCTGTGTGTGTTTTTGTTTTTGTATGTGTTTTTTTGTGTGTGTGTTTTGTTTTTGTGTGTATTTTTGTTTTTGTGTGTGTGTTTTTGATTTTGTGTGTGTTATTGTTTTTGTGTGTGTTTTTGTTTTTGTGTGTGTTTTTGTTTTGGTGTGCGTGTGTTTGTTTTCTGTGTGTTTTTGTTTTTGTGTGTGTTTGTGTTTGTGTTTTTCTGTGTGTGTGTGTTTTTTGTTTTAGTGCGGGTGTGTCTGTTTTTCTTTTTGTGTGTGTGTGTGTTTTTGTTTTTGTGTGTGTGTGTGTGTGTGTGTTTGGTTTTGTGTGTGTTTTTGTTTTTGTGTGTGACATTGTTTTTATTTTAGTGTGTGATGGTTTTTGTGTGTGTGTGTTTTTGTTTTTGTGTGTGTGTTTTTGTTTTTGTGTGTGTGTTTGTTTTTCTGTGTGTTTGTTTTTGTGTGTGTTTTTGTTTTTCAGTGTGTGCGTGTTTTTTGTTTTTGTGTGTGTTTTTGTTTCTGTGTGTGTTTTTGTTTTTGTGTGTGTTTGTTTTTGTGTGTGTTTTTGTTTTTCTGTGTGTGTGTTTGTGTTTGTGTTTTTGTGAGTCTTTTTGTTTTTGTGTGTGTTTTTGTTTTTGTGTGTGTTCTTGTTTTTGTGAGTGTTTTTGTTTTTGTGTGCGTGTTTGTTTTCTGTGTGTTTTTGTTTTTGTGTTTCTGTTTGTGTTTTTGTTTTTCTGTGTGTGTGTGTGCTTTTTGTCCGAGTTTTTGTTTTTGTGTGTGTGTGTTTTTGTTTTTTGTGTGTGTTTTTGTGTGTGTGTGTGTTTGAGCTTTTGTTTTTGTGTGTTTTTGTTTTTGTGTGTGTTTTTGTTCTTGTGTGTGTTTTTGTTTTTCTGTGTGTGTGTTTTTTGTTTTTGTCTGAGTTTTTGTTTGTGTGTGTGTGTGTTTTTGTTTTTGTGTGTGTTTTTGTTTTTGTGTGTGTGTTTATGTTTTTGTTTTTGTGTGTGTTTTTGTGTGTGTGTTTGAGCTTTTGTTTTTGTGTGCGTGTTTGTTTTCTGTGTGTTTTTGTTTTTGTGTTTCTGTTTGTGTTTTTGTTTTTCTGTGTGTGTGTGTGCTTTTTGTCCGAGTTTTTGTTTTTGTGTGTGTGTGTTTTTGTTTTTTGTGTGTGTTTTTGTGTGTGTGTGTGTTTGAGCTTTTGTTTTTGTGTGTTTTTGTTTTTGTGTGTGTTTTTGTTCTTGTGTGTGTTTTTGTTTTTCTGTGTGTGTGTTTTTTGTTTTTGTCTGAGTTTTTGTTTGTGTGTGTGTGTGTTTTTGTTTTTGTGTGTGTTTTTGTTTTTGTGTGTGTGTTTATGTTTTTGTTTTTGTGTGTGTTTTTGTGTGTGTGTTTGAGCTTTTGTTTTCGTGTGTGTTTTTGTTTTTGTGTGTGTTTTTGTTTTTGTGTGAGTGTGTTTTTGTTTTTGTGTGTGTTTTTTGTGTGTGTGTTTTGTTTTTGTGTGTGTTTCTGTTTTTGTGTGTGTTCTTGTTTTGGTGAGTGTTTTTGTTTTTGTGTGAGTGTTTGTTTTCGGTGTGTTTTTGTTTTTGTGTCTGTGTTTGTGTTTTTGTTTTTCTGTGTGTGTGTTTTTTGTTTTTGTCTGAGTTTTTGTTTTTGTGTGTGTGTGTTTTTGTTTTTGTGTGTGTTTTTGTTTTTGTGTGTGTGTTTATGTTTTTGTTTTTGTGTCTGTTTTTGTGTGTGTGTGTTTGAGCTTTTGTTTTCGTGTGTGTTTTTGTTTTTGTGTGTGTTTTTGTTTTTGTGTGTGTGTGTGTTTTTGTTTTTGTGTGTGTGTTTTTTTTGTGTGTGTGTGTTTTTGTTTTTGTGTGTGTTTTTTGTGTGTGTGTTTTGTTTTTGTGTGTGTTTCTGTTTTTGTGTGTGTTCTTGTTTTGGTGAGTGTTTTTGTTTTTGTGTGTGTGTTTGTGTTTTTGCTTTTCTGTGTTTTTGTTTTTCAGTGTGTGCGTGTTTTCTTTTTCTGTGTGTGTTTTTGTTTTTGTGTGTGTGTATTTTTGTTTTTGTGTGTGTTTTTGTGTGTGTGTGTGTTTTTGTTTTTGTGCGGGTGTGTTTTTGTTTTTGCGAGTGTTTTTGATTTTGTGTGTGTGTGTTTTTGTGTGTGTTTGTTTTTGTGTGTGTGTTTTTGTTTTTGTGTTTGTGTGTTTGTTTTTGAGCTTTTGTTTTGGTGTGTGTTTTTTTCTGTATGTGCATTTTTGTTTTTGTGTGTTTTTTGTTTTTGTGTGCGTTTTTGTTTTTGTGTGTGTGTTTTTATTTTTTGTGTGTGTTTTTGTTTTTGTGTGTGTTTTTGTTTTTGTGTTTTTTTGTTTTTGTGTGTGTGTTTTTGTGTGTTTGTGGTTTTTCTGTGTTTCTGATTTTCAGTGTGTGCGTGTTTTTTGTTTTTTTGTGTGTTTTTGTTTTTGTGTGTGTTTTTTGTGTCTGTTTTGTTTTTGTGTGTATTTTTGTTTTTGTGTGTGTGTTTTTGATTTTGTGTGTGTTTTTGTTTTTGTGTGTTTTTGTGTGCGTTTTTGTTTTTGTGTGTGTGTTTTTGTTTTTTGTGTTTGTTTTTGTTTTTGTATGTGTTTTTGTTTTTGTGTGTGTTTTTGTTTTTGTGCGTGTGTGTGTTTTTGTTTTTGTGTGTGTTTTTTCTGTATGTTTTTGTTTTTGTGTGTGTGTTTATGTTTTTGTTTTTGTGTGTGTTTTTTTTGTGAATGTTTTTGTTTTCGTGTGTGTGTTTTTGTTTTTGTGTGTGTGTTTTTGTTTTTCCTGTGTGTTTTTGTTTTCTCTGTGTGTGTGTTTTTTGTTTTTGTCTGAGTTTTTGTTTTTTTGCGTGTGTATGTTTTTTTTCTGAGTGTCTTTTTGTTTTTGTGTGTGTTTGCTGTTGTGTGTGTCTGCTTGAGCTTTTGTTTTTGTGTGTGTTTTGTTTTTCTGTGTGTGTGTATTTTTGTTTTTGTGTGTTTTTGTTTTTCTGTGTGTGTTTTGTTTTTGTGTGCGTTTTTATTTTTGTGTGTTTGTTTTTATGCCTGTGTGTGTTTTTGTTTTTGTGTGTGTTTTTTTGTGTGTGTGTTTTGTTTTTGTGTGTATTTTTGTTTTTGTGTGTGTGTTTTTGATTTTGTGTGTGTTATTGTTTTTGTGTGTGTTTTTGTTTTTGTGTGTGTTTTTGTTTTTGTGTGTGTTTTTGTTTTTGTGTGTGTTTTTGTTTTGGTGTGCGTGTGTTTGTTTTCTGTGTGTTTTTGTTTTTGTGTGTGTGTATGTGTTTTTGTTTTTCTGTGTGTGTGTGCTTTTTGTTTTAGTGCGGGTGTGTCTGTTTTTCTTTTTGTGTGTGTGTGTGTTTTTGTTTTTGTGTGTGTGTGTTTTTGTTTTTGTGTGTGTTTGTTTTTGTGTGTGTGTTTTGTTTTTGTGTGTATTTTTGTTTTTGTGTGTGTTTTTGATTTTGTGTGTGTTTTTGTGTGTTTTTTTTGTGTGTGTGTTATTGTTTTTGTGTGTGTTTTTGTTTTTGTGTGTGTGTTTGTGTTTTTGTTTTTGTGAGTCTTTTTGTTTTTGTGTGTGATTTTGTTTTTGTGTGTGTTCTTGTTTTTGTGAGTCTTTTTGTTTTTGTGTGCGTGTTCGTTTTGTGTGTTTTTGTTTTTGTGTTTCTGTTTGTGTTTTTGTTTTTCTGTGTGTGTGTGTTTTTTGTTTTTGTCTGAGTTTTTGTTTTTTTGCGTGTGTGTGTTTTTTTTCTGTGTGTGTTTTTGTTTTTGTGTGTGTTTGTTGTTGTGTGTGTCTGTTTGAGCTTTTGTTTTTGTGTGTTTTTGTTTTTCTGTGTTTGTGTATTTTTGTTTTTGTGTGTTTTTGTTTTTCTGTGTGTGTTTTTTGTTTTTGTGTGCGTTTTTATTTTTGTGTGTTTGTTTTTATGCCTGTGTGTGTTTTTGTTTTTGTATGTGTTTTTTTGTGTGTGTGTTTTGTTTTTGTGTGTATTTTTGTTTTTGTGTGTGTGTTTTTGATTTTGTGTGTGTTATTGTTTTTGTGTGTGTTTTTGTTTTTGTGTGTGTTTTTGTTTTGTGTGTGTTTTTGTTTTGGTGTGCGTGTGTTTGTTTTCTGTGTGTTTTTGATTTTGTGTGTGTTTGTGTTTTTGTTTTTCTGTGTGTGTGTGCTTTTTGTTTCAGTGCGGGTGTGTCTGTTTTTCTTTTTGTGTGTGTGTGTGTTTTTGTTTTTGTGTGTGTGTGTTTGGTTTTGTGTGCGTTTTTGTTTTTGTGTGTGACATTGTTTTTGTTTTTGTGTGTGATGGTTTTTGTGTGTGTGTGTTTTTGTTTTTGTGTGTGTTTTTGTTTTTGTGTGTGTTTTTGTTTTTGTGTGTGTTTTTGTTTTGGTGTGCGTGTGTTTGTTTTCTGTGTGTTTTTGTTTTTGTGTTTGTGTATGTGTTTTTGTTTTTCTGTGTGTGTGTGCTTTTTGTTTTAGTGCGGGTGTGTCTGTTTTTCTTTTTGTGTGTGTGTGTGTTTTTGTTTTTGTGTGTGTGTGTTTTTGTTTTTGTGTGTGTTTGTTTTTGTGTGTGTGTTTTGTTTTTGTGTGTATTTTTGTTTTTGTGTGTTTTTGATTTTGTGTGTGTTTTTGTGTGTTTTTTTTGTGTGTGTGTTATTGTTTTTGTGTGTGTTTTTGTTTTTGTGTGTGTGTTTGTGTTTTTGTTTTTGTGAGTCTTTTTGTTTTTGTGTGTGATTTTGTTTTTGTGTGTGTTCTTGTTTTTGTGAGTGTTTTTGTTTTTGTGTGCGTGTTCGTTTTGTGTGTTTTTGTTTTTGTGTTTCTGTTTGTGTTTTTGTTTTTCTGTGTGTGTGTGTTTTTTGTTTTTGTCTGAGTTTTTGTTTTTTTGCGTGTGTGTGTTTTTTTTCTGTGTGTGTTTTTGTTTTTGTGTGTGTTTGTTGTTGTGTGTGTCTGTTTGAGCTTTTGTTTTTGTGTGTTTTTGTTTTTCTGTGTTTGTGTATTTTTGTTTTTGTGTGTTTTTGTTTTTCTGTGTGTGTTTTTTGTTTTTGTGTGCGTTTTTATTTTTGTGTGTTTGTTTTTATGCCTGTGTGTGTTTTTGTTTTTGTATGTGTTTTTTTGTGTGTGTGTTTTGTTTTTGTGTGTATTTTTGTTTTTGTGTGTGTGTTTTTGATTTTGTGTGTGTTATTGTTTTTGTGTGTGTTTTTGTTTTTGTGTGTGTTTTTGTTTTGTGTGTGTTTTTGTTTTTGTGTGTGTTTTTGTTTTGGTGTGCGTGTGTTTGTTTTCTGTGTGTTTTTGATTTTGTGTGTGTTTGTGTTTTTGTTTTTCTGTGTGTGTGTGCTTTTTGTTTCAGTGCGGGTGTGTCTGTTTTTCTTTTTGTGTGTGTGTGTGTTTTTGTTTTTGTGTGTGTGTGTTTGGTTTTGTGTGCGTTTTTGTTTTTGTGTGTGACATTGTTTTTGTTTTTGTGTGTGATGGTTTTTGTGTGTGTGTGTTTTTGTTTTTGTGTGTGTGTTTTTGTTTTTGTGTGTGTGTTTGTTTTTCTGTGTGTGTGTGTGTTTTTGTGTTTTTGTGGTTTTTCTGTGTTTTTGTTTTTCAGTGTGTGCGTGTTTTTTGTTTTTGTGTATGTTTTTGTTTCTGTGTGTGTTTTTGTTTTTGTGTGTGTTTGTTTTTGTGTGTGTTTTTGTTTTTCTGTGTGTGTGTATTTTTGTTTTTGTGTGTTTTTGATTTTGTGTGTGTTTTTGATTTTGTGTGTTTTTTTGATTTTGTGTGTGTTTTTGAGTGTGTTTTTTTTTTGTGTGTTAGTTATTGTTTTTGTGTGTATTTTTGTTTTTGTGTGTGTGTTTGTGTTTTTGTGTGTGTTTTTGTTTTTGTGTGTGTTTTTGTTTTTGTGTGTGTGTGTTATTGTTTTTGTGAGTGTTTTTGTTTTTGTGTGTGTGTGTGTTTTTGTTTTTGTGTGCGTTTTTGTTTTTGTGTGTGTGTGTGTTTTTGTTTTTGTGTGCGTTTTTGTTTTTGTGTGTGTGTGTGTTTTTGTTTTTGTGTGTGTGTTTTTTTTGTGTGTGTGTGTTTTTGTTTTTGTGTGTGTGCTTTTGTTTTTGTGTGTGTTTTTTGTGTGTGTGTGTGCTTTTGTTTTGTGTGTGTTTTTGTTTTTGTGTGTGTTTGTTCTTGTGTGTGTTTTTGTTTTTGTGTGTGTTTTTGTTTTTGTGTGTGTGTTTGTGTTTGTGTTTTTATGAACGTTTTTGTTTTTGTGTGTGTGTGTGTTTTTGTTTTTGTGTGTGTTTTTGTTTTTGTGTGTGAGTGTGTGTGTTTTTGTGTGTGTTTGTTCTTGTGTATGTTTTTGTTTTTGTATGTGTTTTTGTTTTTGTGTGTGCGCTTGTGTTTTTGTTTTTGTGTGTGTTTTTGTTTTTGTGTGTGTGTGTGTTTTTGTGTGTGCATGTTTGTTTGTGTTTATTGTTTTTGTGCGTGTTTTTGTTTTTGTGTATGTGCGTGTTTTTGTTTTTGTGTGCGTTTTTGGTTTTGTGTGTTTGTGTGTGTTTGTTTTTGTGTGTCTTTTTGTTTTTGTGTGTGTGTGTGTGTGTTTTTGTTCGGTTCAGAGCAGTTTGCATCTAAAGTAGCTAGTTTGTGCCAAACATTCATTTTGGAAAAAAAGTGATTTTCTCGGCGATTTAAGCATTTTGAGTAATTTTCCGGTTGGGGTCAGAGCGTCTTCCATGTACTATTTCTTGCCACTCATTCAGTTTGGAAAAAAAGTCATTATCTCAGCGACTTAAGCATTTTCAATAATTGCCGTTTGGTTTCAGAGCAGTTTGCATTTAAATTAGCTATTTTTTCCCAAACATTCGTTTTGAACAGAAAGTAAAGCATTTTGAGAAATTTACAGTTGGTTTTAAGAGCGCCTTGCATGAAATACCAACCATTAATTTTGGGAAAAAAGTGATTATCTCGGCGAGTTAAGCATTTTCAATAATTTTTTGCCAAACATAAGGTTTGGAAAGAAAGTGATTTCCACGTTAAACATTTTGAGAAATTTACCGTTGGTTTTCAGAGCGTCTTGCAAGAAAATAATTTGTGTCTGTGTTTGTGTATTTGTGTGTGTGTGTTTTTGTTTTTTTGTGTGTGTTTGTGTTTTTGTGTGTGTATGTGTGTTTTTTGTTTTTGTGTGTGTGTGTTTGAGCTTTTGTTTTTGTGTGTGTTTTTGTTTCTGTGTGCGTTTTTGTTTTTCTGTGTGTTTTTGTTTTTGTGTGTGAGTGTGTGTGTTTTTTTGTTTTTGTGCGTGTTTTTGTTTTTGTGTATGTGCGTGTTTTTGTTTTTGTGTGTGTTTGTTCTTGTGTGTGTTTTTGTTTTTGTGTGTGTGTGTGTTTTTGTGTGTGTGTTTTGTTTTTGTGTGTATTTTTGTTTTTGTGTGTGTGTTTTTGATTTTTTGTGTGTTATTGTTTTTGTGTGTGTTTTTGTTTTTGTGTGTGTTTTTGTTTTGGTGTGCGTGTGTTTGTTTTCTGTGTGTTTTTGTTTTTGTGTGTGTTTGTGTTTGTGTTTTTCTGTGTGTGTGTGTTTTTTGTTTTAGTGCGGGTGTGTCTGTTTTTCTTTTTGTGTGTGTGTGTGTTTTTGTTTTTGTGTGTGTGTGTGTTTGGTTTTGTGTGTGTTTTTGTTTTTGTGTGTGTGTTTGTTTTTCTGTGTGTTTGTTTTTGTGTGTGTTTTTGTTTTTCAGTGTGTGCGTGTTTTTTGTTTTTGTGTGTGTTTTTGTTTCTGTGTGTGTTTTTGTTTTTGTGTGTGTTTGTTTTTGTGTGTGTTTTTGTTTTTCTGTGTGTGTGTTTGTGTTTGTGTTTTTGTGAGTCTTTTTGTTTTTGTGTGTGTTTTTGTTTTTGTGTGTGTTCTTGTTTTTGTGAGTGTTTTTGTTTTTGTGTGCGTGTTTGTTTTCTGTGTGTTTTTGTTTTTGTGTTTCTGTTTGTGTTTTTGTTTTTCTGTGTGTGTGTGTGCTTTTTGTCCGAGTTTTTGTTTTTGTGTGTGTGTGTTTTTGTTTTTTGTGTGTGTTTTTGTTTTTGTGTGTCTGTGTGTGTGTTTTGTTTTTGTGTGTGTTTTTGTGTGTGTGTGTGTTTGAGCTTTTGTTTTTGTGTGTTTTTGTTTTTGTGTGTGTTTTTGTTCTTGTGTGTGTTTTTGTTTTTGTTTTTGTTTTTGTGTGTGTTTGTTTTTGTGTGTGTGTTTTGTTTTTGTGTGTATTTTTGTTTTTGTGTGTGTTTTTGATTTTGTGTGTGTTTTTGTGTGTTTTTTTTGTGTGTGTGTTATTGTTTTTGTGTGTGTTTTTGTTTTTGTGTGTGTGTTTGTGTTTTTGTTTTTGTGAGTCTTTTTGTTTTTGTGTGTGATTTTGTTTTTGTGTGTGTTCTTGTTTTTGTGAGTCTTTTTGTTTTTGTGTGCGTGTTCGTTTTGTGTGTTTTTGTTTTTGTGTTTCTGTTTGTGTTTTTGTTTTTCTGTGTGTGTGTGTTTTTTGTTTTTGTCTGAGTTTTTGTTTTTTTGCGTGTGTGTGTTTTTTTTCTGTGTGTGTTTTTGTTTTTGTGTGTGTTTGTTGTTGTGTGTGTCTGTTTGAGCTTTTGTTTTTGTGTGTTTTTGTTTTTCTGTGTTTGTGTATTTTTGTTTTTGTGTGTTTTTGTTTTTCTGTGTGTGTTTTTTGTTTTTGTGTGCGTTTTTATTTTTGTGTGTTTGTTTTTATGCCTGTGTGTGTTTTTGTTTTTGTATGTGTTTTTTTGTGTGTGTGTTTTGTTTTTGTGTGTATTTTTGTTTTTGTGTGTGTGTTTTTGATTTTGTGTGTGTTATTGTTTTTGTGTGTGTTTTTGTTTTTGTGTGTGTTTTTGTTTTGTGTGTGTTTTTGTTTTTGTGTGTGTTTTTGTTTTGGTGTGCGTGTGTTTGTTTTCTGTGTGTTTTTGATTTTGTGTGTGTTTGTGTTTTTGTTTTTCTGTGTGTGTGTGCTTTTTGTTTCAGTGCGGGTGTGTCTGTTTTTCTTTTTGTGTGTGTGTGTGTTTTTGTTTTTGTGTGTGTGTGTTTGGTTTTGTGTGCGTTTTTGTTTTTGTGTGTGACATTGTTTTTGTTTTTGTGTGTGATGGTTTTTGTGTGTGTGTGTTTTTGTTTTTGTGTGTGTGTTTTTGTTTTTGTGTGTGTGTTTGTTTTTCTGTGTGTGTGTGTGTTTTTGTGTTTTTGTGGTTTTTCTGTGTTTTTGTTTTTCAGTGTGTGCGTGTTTTTTGTTTTTGTGTATGTTTTTGTTTCTGTGTGTGTTTTTGTTTTTGTGTGTGTTTGTTTTTGTGTGTGTTTTTGTTTTTCTGTGTGTGTGTATTTTTGTTTTTGTGTGTTTTTGATTTTGTGTGTGTTTTTGATTTTGTGTGTTTTTTTGATTTTGTGTGTGTTTTTGAGTGTGTTTTTTTTTTGTGTGTTAGTTATTGTTTTTGTGTGTATTTTTGTTTTTGTGTGTGTGTTTGTGTTTTTGTGTGTGTTTTTGTTTTTGTGTGTGTTTTTGTTTTTGTGTGTGTGTGTTATTGTTTTTGTGAGTGTTTTTGTTTTTGTGTGTGTGTGTGTTTTTGTTTTTGTGTGCGTTTTTGTTTTTGTGTGTGTGTGTGTTTTTGTTTTTGTGTGCGTTTTTGTTTTTGTGTGTGTGTGTGTTTTTGTTTTTGTGTGTGTGTTTTTTTTGTGTGTGTGTGTTTTTGTTTTTGTGTGTGTGCTTTTGTTTTTGTGTGTGTTTTTTGTGTGTGTGTGTGCTTTTGTTTTGTGTGTGTTTTTGTTTTTGTGTGTGTTTGTTCTTGTGTGTGTTTTTGTTTTTGTGTGTGTTTTTGTTTTTGTGTGTGTGTTTGTGTTTGTGTTTTTATGAACGTTTTTGTTTTTGTGTGTGTGTGTGTTTTTGCTTTTGTGTGTGTTTTTGTTTTTGTGTGTGAGTGTGTGTGTTTTTGTGTGTGTTTGTTCTTGTGTATGTTTTTGTTTTTGTATGTGTTTTTGTTTTTGTGTGTGCGCTTGTGTTTTTGTTTTTGTGTGTGTTTTTGTTTTTGTGTGTGTGTGTGTTTTTGTGTGTGCATGTTTGTTTGTGTTTATTGTTTTTGTGCGTGTTTTTGTTTTTGTGTATGTGCGTGTTTTTGTTTTTGTGTGCGTTTTTGGTTTTGTGTGTTTGTGTGTGTTTGTTTTTGTGTGTCTTTTTGTTTTTGTGTGTGTGTGTGTGTGTTTTTGTTCGGTTCAGAGCAGTTTGCATCTAAAGTAGCTAGTTTGTGCCAAACATTCATTTTGGAAAAAAAGTGATTTTCTCGGCGATTTAAGCATTTTGAGTAATTTTCCGGTTGGGGTCAGAGCGTCTTCCATGTACTATTTCTTGCCACTCATTCAGTTTGGAAAAAAAGTCATTATCTCAGCGACTTAAGCATTTTCAATAATTGCCGTTTGGTTTCAGAGCAGTTTGCATTTAAATTAGCTATTTTTTCCCAAACATTCGTTTTGAACAGAAAGTAAAGCATTTTGAGAAATTTACAGTTGGTTTTAAGAGCGCCTTGCATGAAATACCAACCATTAATTTTGGGAAAAAAGTGATTATCTCGGCGAGTTAAGCATTTTCAATAATTTTTTGCCAAACATAAGGTTTGGAAAGAAAGTGATTTCCACGTTAAACATTTTGAGAAATTTACCGTTGGTTTTCAGAGCGTCTTGCAAGAAAATAATTTGTGTCTGTGTTTGTGTATTTGTGTGTGTGTGTTTTTGTTTTTTTGTGTGTGTTTGTGTTTTTGTGTGTGTATGTGTGTTTTTTGTTTTTGTGTGTGTGTGTTTGAGCTTTTGTTTTTGTGTGTGTTTTTGTTTCTGTGTGCGTTTTTGTTTTTCTGTGTGTTTTTGTTTTTGTGTGTGAGTGTGTGTGTTTTTTTGTTTTTGTGCGTGTTTTTGTTTTTGTGTATGTGCGTGTTTTTGTTTTTGTGTGTGTTTGTTCTTGTGTGTGTTTTTGTTTTTGTGTGTGTGTGTGTTTTTGTGTGTGTGTTTTGTTTTTGTGTGTATTTTTGTTTTTGTGTGTGTGTTTTTGATTTTTTGTGTGTTATTGTTTTTGTGTGTGTTTTTGTTTTTGTGTGTGTTTTTGTTTTGGTGTGCGTGTGTTTGTTTTCTGTGTGTTTTTGTTTTTGTGTGTGTTTGTGTTTGTGTTTTTCTGTGTGTGTGTGTTTTTTGTTTTAGTGCGGGTGTGTCTGTTTTTCTTTTTGTGTGTGTGTGTGTTTTTGTTTTTGTGTGTGTGTGTGTTTGGTTTTGTGTGTGTTTTTGTTTTTGTGTGTGTGTTTGTTTTTCTGTGTGTTTGTTTTTGTGTGTGTTTTTGTTTTTCAGTGTGTGCGTGTTTTTTGTTTTTGTGTGTGTTTTTGTTTCTGTGTGTGTTTTTGTTTTTGTGTGTGTTTGTTTTTGTGTGTGTTTTTGTTTTTCTGTGTGTGTGTTTGTGTTTGTGTTTTTGTGAGTCTTTTTGTTTTTGTGTGTGTTTTTGTTTTTGTGTGTGTTCTTGTTTTTGTGAGTGTTTTTGTTTTTGTGTGCGTGTTTGTTTTCTGTGTGTTTTTGTTTTTGTGTTTCTGTTTGTGTTTTTGTTTTTCTGTGTGTGTGTGTGCTTTTTGTCCGAGTTTTTGTTTTTGTGTGTGTGTGTTTTTGTTTTTTGTGTGTGTTTTTGTTTTTGTGTGTCTGTGTGTGTGTTTTGTTTTTGTGTGTGTTTTTGTGTGTGTGTGTGTTTGAGCTTTTGTTTTTGTGTGTTTTTGTTTTTGTGTGTGTTTTTGTTCTTGTGTGTGTTTTTGTTTTTGTTTTTGTGTGTGTGTGTTTTTGTTTTTGTGTGTGTTTTTTGTGTGTGTGTTTTGTTTTTGTGTGTGTTTCTGTTTTTGTGTGTGTTCTTGTTTTGGTGAGTGTTTTTGTTTTTGTGTGAGTGTTTGTTTTCTGTGTGTTTTTGTTTTTGTGTCTGTGTTTGTGTTTTTGTTTTTCTGTGTGTGTGTTTTTTGTTTTTGTCTGAGTTTTTGTGTGTGTGTGTTTTTGTTTTTGTGTGTGTTTTTGTTTTTGTGTGTGTGTTTATGTTTTTGTTTTTGTGTGTGTTTTTGTGTGTGTGTGTTTGAGCTTTTGTTTTCGTGTGTGTTTTTGTTTTTGTGTGTGTTTTTGTTTTTGTGTGAGTGTGTTTTTGTTTTTGTGTGTGTTTTTTGTGTGTGTGTTTTGTTTTTGTGTGTGTTTCTGTTTTTGTGTGTGTTTTTGTTTTGGTGAGTGTTTTTGTTTTTGTGTGAGTGTTTGTTTTCTGTGTGTTTTTGTTTTTGTGTCTGTGTTTGTGTTTTTGTTTTTCTGTGTGTGTGTTTTTTATTTTTGTCTGAGTTTTTGTTTTTGTGTGTGTGTGTTTTTGTTTTTGTGTGTGTGTGTTTATGTTTTTGTTTTTGTGTGTGTTTTTGTGTGTGTGTGTTTGAGCTTTTGTTTTCGTGTGTGTTTTTGTTTTTGTGTGTGTTTTTGTTTTTGTGTGAGTGTGTTTGTTTTTCTGTGTGTTTTTGTTTTTGTGTGTGTGTTTGTGTTTTTGCTTTTCTGTGTTTTTGTTTTTCAGTGTGTGCGTGTTTTCTTTTTCTGTGTGTGTTTTTGTTTTTGTGTGTGTGTATTTTTGTTTTTGTGTGTGTTTTTGTGTGTGTGTGTGTTTTTGTTTTTGTGCGGGTGAGTTTTTGTTTTTGTGTTTGTGTGTTTGTTTTTGAGCTTTTGTTTTGGTGTGTGTTTTTTTCTGTGTGTGCATTTTTGTTTTTGTGTGTTTTTTGTTTTTGTGTGCGTTTTTGTTTTTGTGTGTGTGCTTTTATTTTTTGTGTGTGTTTTTGTTTTTGTGTGTGTTTTTGTTTTTGTGTTTTTTTGTTTTTGTGTGTGTGTTTTTGTGTGTTTGTGGTTTTTCTGTTTTTCTGATTTTCAGTGTGTGCGTGTTTTTTGTTTTTGTGTGTGTTTTTGTTTTTGTGTGTGTTTTTGTTTTTGTGTGTGTTTTTGTTTTTGTGTGTGTTTTTTTGTGTCTGTTTTGTTTTTGTGTGTATTTTTGTTTTTGTGTGTGTGTTTTTGATTTTGTGTGTGTTTTTGATTTTGTGTGTGTTTTTGTTTTTGTGTGTTTTTGTGTGCGTTTTTGTTTTTGTGTGTGTGTTTTTGTTTTTTGTGTTTGTTTTTGTTTTTGTATGTGTTTTTGTTTTTGTGTGTGTTTTTGTTTTTGTTTTTGTGCGTGTGTGTGTTTTTGTTTTTGTGTGTGTTTTTTTCTGTATGTTTTTGTTTTTGTTTTTGTGTGTGTGTTTATGTTTTTGTTTTTGTGTGTGTTTTTTTTGTGAATGTTTTTGTTTTCGTTTGTGTGTTTTTGTTTTTGTGTGTGTGTTTTTGTTTTTCCTGTGTGTTTTTGTTTTCTCTGTGTGTGTGTTTTTTGTTTTTGTCTGAGTTTTTGTTTTTTTGCGTGTGTATGTTTTTTTTCTGAGTGTGTTTTTGTTTTTGTGTGTGTTTGCTGTTGTGTGTCTGCTTGAGCTTTTGTTTTTGTGTGTGTTTTGTTTTTCTGTGTGTGTGTATTTTTGTTTTTGTGTGTTTTTGTTTTTCTGTGTGTGTTTTGTTTTTGTGTGCGTTTTTATTTTTGTGTGTTTGTTTTTATGCCTGTGTGTGTTTTTGTTTTTGTGTGTGTTTTTTTGTGTGTGTGTTTTGTTTTTGTGTGTATTTTTGTTTTTGTGTGTGTGTTTTTGATTTTGTGTGTGTTATTGTTTTTGTGTGTGTTTTTGTTTTTGTGTGTGTTTTTGTTTTTGTGTGTGTTTTTGTTTTGGTGTGCGTGTGTTTGTTTTCTGTGTGTTTTTGTTTTTGTGTGTGTGTATGTGTTTTTGTTTTTCTGTGTGTGTGTGCTTTTTGTTTTAGTGCGGGTGTGTCTGTTTTTCTTTTTGTGTGTGTGTGTGTTTTTGTTTTTGTGTGTGTGTGTTTTTGTGTGTTTTTTTTGTGTGTGTGTTATTGTTTTTGTGTGTGTTTTTGTTTTTGTGTGTGTGTTTGTGTTTTTGTTTTTGTGAGTCTTTTTGTTTTTGTGTGTGATTTTGTTTTTGTGTGTGTTCTTGTTTTTGTGAGTGTTTTTGTTTTTGTGTGCGTGTTCGTTTTGTGTGTTTTTGTTTTTGTGTTTCTGTTTGTGTTTTTGTTTTTCTGTGTGTGTGTGTTTTTTGTTTTTGTCTGAGTTTTTGTTTTTTTGCGTTTGTATGTTTTTTTTCTGTGTGTGTTTTTGTTTTTGTGTGTGTTTGTTGTTGTTGTGTGTGTCTGTTTGAGCTTTTGTTTTTGTGTGTTTTTGTTTTTCTGTGTTTGTGTATTTTTGTTTTTGTGTGTTTTTGTTTTTCTCTGTGTTTTTTGTTTTTGTGTGCGTTTTTATTTTTGTGTGTTTGTTTTTATGCCTGTGTGTGTTTTTGTTTTTGTATGTGTTTTTTTGTGTGTGTGTTTTGTTTTAGTGTGTATTTTTGTTTTTGTGTGTGTGTTTTTGATTTTGTGTGTGTTATTGTTTTTGTGTGTGTTTTTGTTTTTGTGTGTGTTTTTGTTTTGTGTGTGTTTTTGTTTTTGTGTGTGTTTTTGTTTTGGTGTGCGTGTGTTTGTTTTCTGTGTGTTTTTGATTTTGTGTGTGTTTGTGTTTTGGTTTTTCTGTGTGTGTGTGCTTTTTGTTTCAGTGCGGGTGTGTCTGTTTTTCTTTTTGTTTGTGTGTGTGTTTTTGTTTTTGTGTGTGTGTGTTTGGTTTTGTGTGCGTTTTTGTTTTTGTGTGTGATGGTTTTTGTGTGTGTGTGTTTTTGTTTTTGTGTGTGTGTTTTTGTTTTTGTGTGTGTGTTTATGTTTTTGTGTGTGTGTTTGTTTTTCTGTGTGTGTGTGTGTTTTTGTGTTTTTGTGGTTTTTCTGTGTTTTTGTTTTCAGTGTGTGCGTGTTTTTTGTTTTTGTGTATGTTTTTGTTTCTGTGTGTGTTTTTGTTTTTGTGTGTGTCTGTTTTTGTGTGTGTTTTTGTTTTTCTGTGTGTGTGTATTTTTGTTTTTGTGTGTTTTTGTTTTTCTCTGTGTGTGTTTTGTTTTTGTGAGCGTTTTTATTTTTGTGTGTTTGTTTTATGTCTGTGTGTGTTTTTGTTTTGTGTGTGTTTGTTTTTGTGTGTGTGTTTTGTTTTTGTGTGTGTTTTTGATTTTGTGTGTGTTTTTGAGTGTGTTTTTTTTTTGTGTGTTAGTTATTGTTTTTGTGTGTATTTTTGTTTTTGTGTGTGTGTTTGTGTTTTTGTTTTTGTGAGTCTTTTTGTTTTTGTGTGTGTTTTTGTTTTTGTGTGTGTTCTTGTTTTTGTGAGTGTTTTTGTTTTTGTGTCCGTGTTTGTTTTCTATGTGTTTTTGTTTTTGTGTTTCTGTTTGTGTTTTTGTTTTTCTGTGTGTGTGTGTGTGCTTTTTGTCCGAGTTTTTGTTTCTGTGTGTGTGTTTTTGTTTTTTTGTGTGTGTTTTTGTTTTTGTGTGTCTGTGTGTGTGTTTTGTTTTTGTGTGTGTTTTTGTGTGTGTGTGTTTGAGCTTTTGTTTTTGTGTGTGTTTTTGTTTTTGTGTGTGTTTTTGTTCTTGTGTGTGTTTTTGTTTTATGTCTGTGTGTGTTTTTGTTTTTGTGTGTGTTTGTTTTTGTGTGTGTGTTTTGTTTTTGTGTGTATTTTTGTTTTGTGTGTGTTTTTGATTTTGTGTGTGTTTTTGAGTGTGTTATTTTTTGTGTGTGTGTTATTGTTTTTGTGTGTGTTTTTGTTTTTGTGTGTGTGTTTGTGTTTTTGTTTTTGTGAGTCTTTTTGTTTTTGTGTGTGTTTTTGTTTTTGTGTGTTTTCTTGTTTTTGTGAGTGTTTTTGTTTTTGTGTCCGTGTTTGTTTTCTGTGTGTTTTTGTTTTTGTGTTTCTGTTTGTGTTTTTGTTTTTGTGTGTGTGTGTGTGCTTTTTGTCCGAGTTTTTGTTTCTGTGTGTGTGTGTTTTTGTTTTTTTGTGTGTGTTTTTGTTTTTGTGTGTCTGTGTGTGTGTTTTGTTTTTGTGTGTGTTTTTGTGTGTGTGTGTTTGAGCTTTTGTTTTTGTGTGTGTTTTTGTTTTTGTGTGTGTTTTTGATCTTGTGTGTGTTTTTGTTTTTGTTTTTGTGTGTGTGTGTTTTTGTTCCTGTGTGTGTTTTTTGTGTGTGTGTTTTGTTTTTGTGTGTGTTTCTGTTTTTGTGTGTGTTCTTGTTTTTGTGAGTGTTTTTGTTTTTGTCTGAGTGTGTTTGTTTTCTGAGTGTTTTTGTTTTTGTGTCTGTGTTTGTGTTTTTCTTTTTCTGTGTGTGTGTGTGTTTTTTGTTTTTGTGTGTGTTTTTGTGTGTGTGTGTGTTTGAGCTTTTGTTTTTGTGTGTTTTTGTTTTTGTGTGTGTTTTTGTTCTTGTGTGTGTTTTTGTTTTTGTTTTTGTGTGTGTGTGTTTTTGATTTGTGTGTGTTTTTTGTGTGTGTGTTTTGTTTTTGTGTGTGTTTCTGTTTTTGTGTGTGTTCTTGTTTTGGTGAGTGTTTTTGTTTTTGTGTGAGTGTTTGTTTTCTGTGTGTTTTTGTTTTTATGTCTGTGTTTGTGTTTTTGTTTTTCTGTGTGTGTGTTTTTTGTTTTTGTCTGAGTTTTTGTTTTTGTGTGTGTGTGTTTTTGTTTTTGTGTGCGTTTTTGTTTTTGTGTGTGTGTTTATGTTTTTGTTTTTGTGTGTGTTTTTGTGTGTGTGTGTTTGAGCTTTTGTTTTCGTGTGTGTTTTTGTTTTTGTGTGTGTTTTTGTTTTTGTGTGTGTGTGTTTGTTTTTCTGTGTGTTTTTGTTTTTGTGTGTGTGTTTGTGTTTTTGCTTTTCTGTGTTTTTGTTTTTCAGTGTGTGCGTGTTTTCTTTTTCTGTGTGTGTTTTTGTTTTTGTGTGTGTGTATTTTTGTTTTTGTGTGTGTTTTTGTGTGTGTGTGTGTTTTTGTTTTTGTGCGGGTGTGTTTTTGTTTTTGCGAGTGTTTTTGATTTTGTGTGTGTGTGTTTTTGTGTGTGTTTGTTTTTGTGTGTGTGTTTTTGTTTTTGTGTTTGTGTGTTTGTTTTTGAGCTTTTGTTTTGGTGTGTGTTTTTTTCTGTGTGTGCATTTTTGTTTTTGTGTGTTTTTTGTTTTTGTGTGCGTTTTTGTTTTTGTGTGTGTGTTTTTATTTTTTGTGTGTGTTTTTGTTTTTGTGTGTGTTTTTGTTTTTGTGTTTTTTTGTTTTTGTGTGTGTGTTTTTGTGTGTTTGTGGTTTTTCTGTGTTTCTGATTTTCAGTGTGTGCGTGTTTTTTGTTTTTGTGTGTGTTTTTGTTTTTGTGTGTGTTTTTTTGTGTCTGTTTTGTTTTTGTGTGTATTTTTGTTTTTGTGTGTGTGTTTTTGTTTTTGTGTGTTTTTGTGTGCGTTTTTGTTTTTGTGTGTGTGTTTTTGTTTTTTGTGTTTGTTTTTGTTTTTGTATGTGTTTTTGTTTTTGTGTGTGTTTTTGTTTTTGTTTTTGTGCGTGTGTGTTTTTGTTTTTGTGTGTGTTTTTTTCTGTATGTTTTTGTTTTTGTGTGTGTGTTTTTGTTTTTGTGTGTGTGTTTTTGTTTTTCTGTGTGTTTTTTGTTTTTGTCTGAGTTTTTGTTTTTTTGCGTGTGTATGTTTTTTTTCTGAGTGTGTTTTTGTTTTTGTGTGTGTTTGCTGTTGTGTGTGTCTGCTTGAGCTTTTGTTTTTGTGTGTGTTTTTGTTTTTCTGTGTGTGTGTATTTTTGTTTTTGTGTGTTTTTGTTTTTCTGTGTGTGTTTTGTTTTTGTGTGCGTTTTTATTTTTGTGTGTTTGTTTTTATGCCTGTGTGTGTTTTTGTTTTAGTGTGTGTGTTTTTGTGTGTGTGTTTTGTTTTTGTGTGTATTTTTGTTTTTGTGTCCGTGTTTGTTTTCTGTGTGTTTTTGTTTTTGTGTTTCTGTTTGTGTTTTTGTTTTTCTGTGTGTGTGTGTGCTTTTTGTCCGAGTTTTTGTTTCTGTGTGTGTGTGTTTTTGTTTTTTTGTGTGTGTTTTTGTTTGTGTGTGTCTGTGTGTGTGTTTTGTTTTTGTGTGTGTTTTTGTGTGTGTGTGTTTGAGCTATTGTTTTTGTGTGTGTTTTTGTTTTTGTGTGTGTTTTTGTTCTTGTGTGTGTTTTTGTTTTATGTCTGTGTGTGTTTTTGTTTTTGTGTGTGTTTGTTTTTGTGTGTGTGTTTTGTTTTTGTGTGTATTTTTGTTTTGTGTGTGTTTTTGATTTTGTGTGTGTTTTTGAGTGTGTTATTTTTTGTGTGTGTGTTATTGTTTTTTGTGTGTGTTTTTGTTTTTGTGTGTGTGTTTGTGTTTTTGTTTTTGTGAGTCTTTTTGTTTTTGTGTGTGTTTTTGTTTTTGTGTGTTTTCTTGTTTTTGTGAGTGTTTTTGTTTTTGTGTCCGTGTTTGTTTTCTGTGTGTTTTTGTTTTTTTGTTTCTGTTTGTGTTTTTGTTTTTCTGTGTGTGTGTGTGCTTTTTGTCCGAGTTTTTGTTTCTGTGTGTGTGTGTTTTTGTTTTTTTGTGTGTGTTTTTGTTTTTGTGTGTCTGTGTGTGTGTTTTGTTTTTGTGTGTGTTTTTGTGTGTGTGTGTTTGAGCTTTTGTTTTTGTGTGTGTTTTTGTTTTTGTGTGTGTTTTTGTTCTTGTGTGTGTTTTTGTTTTTGTTTTTGTGTGTGTGTGTTTTTGTTCCTGTGTGTGTTTTTTGTGTGTGTGTTTTGTTTTTGTGTGTGTTTCTGTTTTTGTGTGTGTTCTTGTTTTTGTGAGTGTTTTTGTTTTTGTCTGAGTGTGTTTGTTTTCTGAGTGTTTTTGTTTTTGTGTCTGTGTTTGTGTTTTTCTTTTGCTGTGTGTGTGTGTGTTTTTTGTTTTTGTCTGAGTTTTTGTTTTGTGTGTGTGTGTTTTTGTTTTTTTGTGTGTGTTTTGTTTTTGTGTGTGTTGTTGTGTGTGTGTGTGTGTTTTTGTTTTGTGTGTGTTTTTGTTTTTGTGTGTGTTTGTTTTTCTGTGTGTTTTTGTTTTTGTGTGTGTGTTTGTGTTTTTGCTTTTCTGTGTTTTTGTTTTTCAGTGTGTGCGTGTTTTCTTTTTCTGTGTGTGTTTTTGTTTTTGTGTGTGTGTATTTTTGTTTTTGTGTGTGTTTTTGTGTGTGTGTGTGTTTTTGTTTTTGTGCGGGTGTGTTTTTGTTTTTGCGAGTGTTTTTGATTTTGTGTGTGTGTGTTTTTGTGTGTGTTTGTTTTTGTGTGTGTGTTTTTGTTTTTGTGTTTGTGTGTTTGTTTTTGAGCTTTTGTTTTGGTGTGTGTTTTTTTCTGTGTGTGCATTTTTGTTTTTGTGTGTTTTTTGTTTTTGTGTGCGTTTTTGTTTTTGTGTGTGTGTTTTTATTTTTTGTGTGTGTTTTTGTTTTTGTGTGTGTTTTTGTTTTTGTGTTTTTTTGTTTTTGTGTGTGTGTTTTTGTGTGTTTGTGGTTTTTCTGTGTTTCTGATTTTCAGTGTGTGCGTGTTTTTTGTTTTTGTGTGTGTTTTTGTTTTTGTGTGTGTTTTTTTGTGTCTGTTTTGTTTTTGTGTGTATTTTTGTTTTTGTGTGTGTGTTTTTGTTTTTGTGTGTTTTTGTGTGCGTTTTTGTTTTTGTGTGTGTGTTTTTGTTTTTTGTGTTTGTTTTTGTTTTTGTATGTGTTTTTGTTTTTGTGTGTGTTTTTGTTTTTGTTTTTGTGCGTGTGTGTTTTTGTTTTTGTGTGTGTTTTTTTCTGTATGTTTTTGTTTTTGTGTGTGTGTTTTTGTTTTGTGTGTGTGTTTTTGTTTTTCTGTGTGTTTTTGTTTTCTCTGTGTGTGTGTTTTTTGTTTTTGTCTGAGTTTTTGTTTTTTTGCGTGTGTATGTTTTTTTTCTGAGTGTGTTTTTGTTTTTGTGTGTGTTTGCTGTTGTGTGTGTCTGCTTGAGCTTTTGTTTTTGTGTGTGTTTTTGTTTTTCTGTGTGTGTGTATTTTTGTTTTTGTGTGTTTTTGTTTTTCTGTGTGTGTTTTGTTTTTGTGTGCGTTTTTATTTTTGTGTGTTTGTTTTTATGCCTGTGTGTGTTTTTGTTTTAGTGTGTGTGTTTTTGTGTGTGTGTTTTGTTTTTGTGTGTATTTTTGTTTTTGTGTGTGTGTTTTTGATTTTGTGTGTGTTATTGTTTTTGTGTGTGTTTTTGTTTTTGTGTGTGTTTTTGTTTTTGTGTGTGTTTTTGTTTTGGTGTGCGTGTATTTGTTTTCTGTGTGTTTTTGTTTGTGTGTGTGTGTATGTGTTTTTGTTTTTCTGTGTGTGTGTGTTTTTTGTTTTAGTGCGGGTGTGTCTGTTTTTCTTTTTGTGTGTGTGTGTGTTTTTGTTTTTGTGTGTGTGTGTTTTTGTTTTTGTGTGTGTTTGTTTTTGTGTGTGTGTTTTGTTTTTGTGTGTATTTTTGTGTGCGTGTTCGTTTTGTGTGTTTTTGTTTTTGTGTTTCTGTTTGTGTTTTTGTTTTTCTGTGTGTGTGTGTTTTTTGTTTTTGTCTGAGTTTTTGTTTTTTGCGTGTGTATGTTTTTTTTCTGTGTGTGTTTTTGTTTTTGTGTGTGTTATTGTTTTTGTGTGTGTTTTTGTTTTTGTGTGTGTTTTTGTTTTGTGTGTGTTTTTGTTTTTGTGTGTGTTTTTGTTTTGGTGTGAGTGTGTTTGTTTTCTGTGTGTTTTTGATTTTGTGTGTGTTTGTGTTTTTGTTTCAGTGCGGGTGTGTCTGTTTTTCTTTTTGTGTGTGTGTGTGTTTTTGTTTTTGTGTGTGTGTGTTTGGTTTTGTGTGCGTTTTTGTTTTTGTGTGTGACATTGTTTTTGTTTTTGTGTGTGATGGTTTTTGTGTGTGTGTGTTTTTGTTTTTGTGTGTGTGTTTTTGTTTTTGTGTGTGTGTTTGTTTTTCTGTGTGTGTGTGTGTTTTTGTGTTTTTGTGGTTTTTCTGTGTTTTTGTTTTTCAGTGTGTGCGTGTTTTTTGTTTTTGTGTATGTTTTTGTTTCTGTGTGTGTTTTTGTTTTTGTGTGTTTGTTTTTGTGTGTGTTTTTGTTTTTCTGTGTGTGTATTTTTGTTTTTGTGTGTTTTTGTTTTTCTCTGTGTGTGTTTTGTTTTTGTGTGCGTTTTTATTTTTGTGTGTTTGTTTTATGTCTGTGTGTGTTTTTGTTTTGTGTGTGTTTGTTTTTGTGTGTGTTTTGTTTTTGTGTGTATTTTTGTTTTGTGTGTGTTTTTGATTTTGTGTGTGTTTTTGATTTTGTGTGTGTTTTTGAGTGTGTTTTTTTTTGTGTGTTAGTTATTGTTTTTGTGTGTATTTTTGTTTTTGTGTGTGTGTTTGTGTTTTTGTTTTTGTGAGTCTTTTTGTATTTGTGTGTGTTTTTGTTTTTGTGTGTGTTCTTGTTTTTGTGAGTGTTTTTGTTTTTGTGTCCGTGTTTGTTTTCTGTGTGTTTTTGTTTTTGTGTTTCTGTTTGTGTTTTTGTTTTTCTGTGTGTGTGTGTGCTTTTTGTCCGAGTTTTTGTTTCTGTGTGTGTGTGTTTTTGTTTTTTTGTGTGTGTTTTTGTTTGTGTGTGTCTGTGTGTGTGTTTTGTTTTTGTGTGTGTTTTTGTGTGTGTGTGTTTGAGCTATTGTTTTTGTGTGTGTTTTTGTTTTTGTGTGTGTTTTTGTTCTTGTGTGTGTTTTTGTTTTATGTCTGTGTGTGTTTTTGTTTTTGTGTGTGTTTGTTTTTGTGTGTGTGTTTTGTTTTTGTGTGTATTTTTGTTTTGTGTGTGTTTTTGATTTTGTGTGTGTTTTTGAGTGTGTTATTTTTTGTGTGTGTGTTATTGTTTTTTGTGTGTGTTTTTGTTTTTGTGTGTGTGTTTGTGTTTTTGTTTTTGTGAGTCTTTTTGTTTTTGTGTGTGTTTTTGTTTTTGTGTGTTTTCTTGTTTTTGTGAGTGTTTTTGTTTTTGTGTCCGTGTTTGTTTTCTGTGTGTTTTTGTTTTTTTGTTTCTGTTTGTGTTTTTGTTTTTCTGTGTGTGTGTGTGCTTTTTGTCCGAGTTTTTGTTTCTGTGTGTGTGTGTTTTTGTTTTTTTGTGTGTGTTTTTGTTTTTGTGTGTCTGTGTGTGTGTTTTGTTTTTGTGTGTGTTTTTGTGTGTGTGTGTTTGAGCTTTTGTTTTTGTGTGTGTTTTTGTTTTTGTGTGTGTTTTTGTTCTTGTGTGTGTTTTTGTTTTTGTTTTTGTGTGTGTGTGTTTTTGTTCCTGTGTGTGTTTTTTGTGTGTGTGTTTTGTTTTTGTGTGTGTTTCTGTTTTTGTGTGTGTTCTTGTTTTTGTGAGTGTTTTTGTTTTTGTCTGAGTGTGTTTGTTTTCTGAGTGTTTTTGTTTTTGTGTCTGTGTTTGTGTTTTTCTTTTGCTGTGTGTGTGTGTGTTTTTTGTTTTTGTCTGAGTTTTTGTTTTGTGTGTGTGTGTTTTTGTTTTTTTGTGTGTGTTTTGTTTTTGTGTGTGTTGTTGTGTGTGTGTGTGTGTTTTTGTTTTGTGTGTGTTTTTGTTTTTGTGTGTGTTTGTTTTTGTGTGTGTTTTTGTTTTTCTGTGTGTGTTTGTGTTTTTGTGTGTCTGTGTGTGTGTTTTGTTTTTGTGTGTGTTTTTGTGTGTGTGTTTGAGCTTTTGTTTTTGTGTGTGTTTTTGTTTTTGTGTGTGTTTTTGTTCTTGTGTGTGTTTTTGTTTTATGTCTGTGTGTGTTTTTGTTTTTGTGTGTGTTTTTGAGTGTGTTATTTTTTGTGTGTGTGTTATTGTTTTTGTGTGTGTTTTTGTTTTTGTGTGTGTGTTTGTGTTTTTGTTTTTGTGAGTCTTTTTGTTTTTGTGTGTGTTTTTGTTTTTGTGTGTTTTCTTGTTTTTGTGAGTGTTTTTGTTTTTGTGTCCGTGTTTGTTTTCTGTGTGTTTTTGTTTTTGTGTTTCTGTTTGTGTTTTTGTTTTTCTGTGTGTGTGTGTGCTTTTTGTCCGAGTTTTTGTTTCTGTGTGTGTGTGTTTTTGTTTTTTTGTGTGTGTTTTTGTTTTTGTGTGTCTGTGTGTGTGTTTTGTTTTTGTGTGTGTTTTTGTGTGTGTGTGTTTGAGCTTTTGTTTTTGTGTGTGTTTTAGTTTTTGTGTGTGTTTTTGTTCTTGTGTGTGTTTTTGTTTTTGTTTTTGTGTGTGTGTGTTTTTGTTCCTGTGTGTGTTTTTTGTGTGTGTGTTTTGTTTTTGTGTGTGTTTCTGTTTTTGTGTGTGTTCTTGTTTTTGTGAGTGTTTTTGTTTTTGTCTGAGTGTGTTTGTTTTCTGAGTGTTTTTGTTTTTGTGTCTGTGTTTGTGTTTTTCTTTTTCTGTGTGTGTGTGTGTTTTTTGTTTTTGTCTGAGTTTTTGTTTTTGTGTGTGTTTGTGTTTTTGTGTGTCTGTGTGTGTGTTTTGTTTTTGTGTGTGTTTTTGTGTGTGTGTGTGTTTGAGCTTTTGTTTTTGTGTGTGTTTTTGTTTTTGTGTGTGTTTTTGTTCTTGTGTGTGTTTTTGTTTGATGTCTGTGTGTGTTTTTGTTTTTGTGTGTGTTTGTTTTTGTGTGTGTGTTTTGTTTTTGTGTGTATTTTTGTTTTGTGTGTGTTTTTGATTTTGTGTGTGTTTTTGAGTGTGTTATTTTTTGTGTGTGTGTTTTTGTTTTTGTGTGTGTGTTTGTGTTTTTGTGAGTCTTTTTGTTTTTGTGTGTGTTTTTGTTTTTGTGTGTGTTTTTGTTTTTGTGTGTGTTCTTGTTTTTGTGAGTGTTTTTGTTTTTGTGTCCGTGTTTGTTTTCTGTGTGTTTTTGTTTTTGTGTTTCTGTTTGTGTTTTTGTTTTTCTGTGTGTGTGTGTGCTTTTTGTCCGAGTTTTTGTTTCTGTGTGTGTGTGTTTTTGTTTTTTTGTGTGTGTTTTTGTTTTTGTGTGTCTGTGTGTGTGTTTCGTTTTTGTGTGTGTTTTTGTGTGTGTGTGTTTGAGCTTTTGTTTTTGTGTGTGTTTTTGTTTTTGTGTGTGTTTTTGTTCTTGTGTGTGTTTTGTTTTTGTTTTTGTGTGTGTGTGTTTTTGTTCCTGTGTGTGTTTTTTGTGTGTGTGTTTTGTTTTTGTGTGTGTTTCTGTTTTTGTGTGTGTTCTTGTTTTTGTGAGTGTTTTTGTTTTTGTGTGAGTGTGTTTGTTTTCTGTGTGTTTTTGTTTTTGTGTCTGTGTTTGTGTTTTTCTTTTTCTGTGTGTGTGTGTGTTTTTTGTTTTTGTCTGAGTTTTTGTTTTGTGTGTGTGTGTGTTTTTGTTTTTTTGTGTGTGTTTTGTTTTTGTGTGTGTTGTTGTGTGTGTGTGTGTGTTTTTGTTTTTGTGTGTGTTTTTGTTTTTGTGTGTGTGTTTATGTTTTTGCTTTTGTGTGTGTTTTTGTGTGTGTGTGTTTGAGCTTTTGTTTTTGTGTGTGTTTTTGTTTTTGTGTGTGTTTTTGTTTTTGTGTGAGTGTTTGTTTTTCTGTGTGTTTTTGTTTTTGTGTGTGTGTTTGTGTTTTTGCTTTTCTGTGTTTTTGTTTTTCAGTGTGTGCGTGTTTTTTGTTTCTGTGTGTGTTTTTGTTTTTGTGTGTGTGTATTTTTGTTTTTGTGTGTGTGTGTTTTTGTTTTTGTGCGGGTGTGTCTGTTTTTGTGTGTGTGTGTTTTTGTTTTTGTGAGTGTTTTTGATTTTGTGTGTGTGTTTTTGTGTGTGTTTGGTTTTGTGTGTGTTTTTGTTTATGTGTGTGACATTGTTTTTGTTTTTGTGTGTGATGGTTTTTGTGTGTGTGTTTTTGTTTTTGTGTGTGTTTTTGTTTTTGTGTGTGTGTTTGTTTTTCTGTGTGTGTCTCCTGTGTCTCCGCCGCTCTCCTCGCGCTCTTTTATCCTGTGTCTCCGCCGCTCTCCTCGCGCTCTTTTATCCTGTGTCCCCGCCGCTCTCCTCGTGCTCTTTCACTGTGTCCCCGCCGCTCTCCTCGCGCTCTTTTATCCTTGTTCACCACCGCTCTCCTCGTGCTCTTTCACTGTGTCCCCACTGCTCTCTCACTGTGTCCCTGCCGATCGCCTCGATCTCTTTCACTGTGTCCCTGCCGCTCTCCTCGTGCTCTTTTATTCTGTGTCTCCGCCGCTCTCCTCGTGCTCTTTCACTGTGTCCCTGCCGCTCTCCTCGTGCTCTTTTATCCTGTCTCTGCCGCTCTCCTCGCGCTCTTTTATCCTGTGTCCCCATCGCTCTTTCACTGCGTCCCCGCCGCTCTACTCGTGCTCTTTCACTGTGTCCCCGCCGCTCTCCTCGTGCTCTTTCTCTGTGTCCCCGCCGCTCTCCTCACGCTCTTTCTCTGTGTCCCCACCGCTCTCCTCGTGCTCTTTCACTGTGTCCCCGCCGCTCTCCTCACGCTCTTTCTCTGTGTCCCCACCGCTCTCCTCGCGCTCTTTCACTGTGTCCCCGCCGCTCTCCCCGCGCTCTTTCACTGTGTCCCCGCCGTTCGCCTCGTGTTCTTTTATGCTTTGTCCCCGCCACTCTCCTCGTGCTTTCACTGTGTCCCCGCCGCTCTCCTCGCGCTCTTTTATCCTGTGTCTCCGCCACTCTCCTCGTGCTCTTTCACTGTGTCCCCACTGCTCTCTCACTGTGTCCCTGCCGCTCTCCTCGCGCTCTTTCACTGTGTCCCCGCCGCTCTCTACTCACATGTTCTGGTCGTGCCCTAAACTCAGGGGGTACTGGCAGGGATTCACAGACATCATGTCCTGGGATTTGAAATCTGGGGTGGCAATCTTTGGGATGTCGGAGGACCCAGGAGTCCAGGAGGAGGAGGAGGCCGACGTCTTGGCCTTTGCTTCCCTGGTAGCTCGGCGCCGAATACTGTTGGCATGGAGGGACTCAAGGCCCTCGAAGACTGAAGCATGGCTATCGGACATGGCGAGCTTTCTCAGTCTGGAGAAAGTTAAGTTCGCCTCGAGAGGTTCACTATCGGGGTTCGCCTGGAGCTGGCAGCCATTCATTGACTTCTTCGCGGAGAATTAATCATCAGCAAGGGGGGTAGAGTAGAGTAGGGGGTGGTTTACATAGAATTTACAGTGCAGAAGGAGGCCATTCGTCCCATCGAGTCTGCACCGGCTCTTGGAAAGAGCACCCTACCCAAATCCACACCTCCACCCTATCCCCATAACCCAGTAACCCCACCCAGCACGAAGGGCAATTTTGGACACTAAGGGCAATTTATCATTGGCCAATCCACCTAACCTGTACATCTTTGGACTGTGGGAGGAAACTGGAGCACCTGGAGGAAACCCACGCACACACGGGGAGGATGTGCAGACTCCGCACAGACAGTGACCCAGCGGGGAATCGAACCTGGGACCCTGGAGCTGTGAAGCAATTGTGCTAACCACTGTGCTACCATGCTGCCCTTTTTTTAGGTTTAGGCAGTCCTTGCACGAATGGAGTTGTGGTTTGCACCATGCGCTATTTGCTTTTCTTTTCGTACAGTATTATACAATGTCATTGTTTTATATGGCAAGAATACCTCAATAAAATTGTTTATTTAAAAAAATACACAATGTAAATACATAGACATGGGGTGATGCATATGGAGTGCAGTTTGTGATATAGTGCAAGGCCAACAGCATTCAATCCCCGTACAATGCAGCGCTCCACCAGGGGGAGTATCGGCCTGGATTAGAGAGCTCAATCCTAGAGTGTATATATCGCCCTCCGACAGTGCAGCACTCCCTCAGTACTGACACCAGGGGGAGTGTGGGCCTGGATTATAGAGCTCCAGTTCGAGGGTATATACCTCTCCCTCCGACAGTGCAGCGTCAGAGATGGGAGAAAGATTGATCCATGGAATAGAGGAAAATGAATGGGGTGAATGTGTTAATAAAGGGAGAGAAGGTGTAGAGAAGACGGAGTTTTGAGGAGGCAGCAGTCCTGAGGAGCACTTGCTGAGTGTCAGAGAATGGGAAAAGCCAACTACACAATTAAATGTGAAAGCATTTTACTGACAGTATTGTTAATGAGTTACAGTCACATTGAGATTAAATAACACTTCAGGAAGAATTACTTCAATAGTTAAAAAATAGATTTTCACCTTGAAATGAAATGAACAAAAATGGACAGAAGATATTAACTTCACTCACCAACCACTGCTGACTGTATCTCTACTGATGTTAATCCAGCTCCCTCACACTGTCACTCAGTAACTCCTCTCCCCCAGCACCCTGTGTTACTGACTGTATCTCTACTGATGTTAATCCAGCTCCCTCACACTGTCACTCAGTAACCCCTCTCCCCCAGCACCGTGTTACTGACTGTATCTCTACTGATGTTAATCCAGCACCCTCATACTGTCACTCAGCAACCCCTCTCCCCCAGCACCCTGTGTTACTGACTGTATCTCTACTGATGTTAATCCAGCTCCCTCACACTGTCACTCAGTAACCCCTCTCCCCCAGCACCGTGTTACTGACTGTATCTCTACTGATGTTAATCCAGCACCCTCATACTGTCACTCAGTAACCCCTCTCGCCCTGCACCCTGTGTTACTGACTGTATCTCTGCTGATGTTAATCCAACTCCCTCACACTATCACTCAGTAACCCCTCTCCGCCAGCACCGTGTTACTGACTGTATCTCCACTGATGTTAATCCAGCTCCCTCGCACTGTCACTCAGTAACCCCTCTCCCCCAGCACCCTGCGTTACTGACTGCATCGCTACTGATGTTAGTCCAGCTCCCTCACACTGTCACTCAGTAACCCCTCTTTGCGACTTCCGGGTGCGGCGATGACCAGCTAAGTTGCACGTTTCGGCAGCTCCCGGTGGAACGGACTTTTGGGCTCTTGATAGGAGCCCCAACGGAAATTTTAACGGCAAAATACACTGTGCTGTAATCCAGAAGGGAATCCCCCCTGGACACGGATGGAAAAAAGAGAGGAAGGAGCCAGATTGCGGTGGATCCTCTAGAGCAGCGGCCAGGAAGGCAGGCACAAAGCAAGATGGCGTCGGAAGGAGCCAGTTTAATATGGGGCCCTGACCAATCGAGTTCCTGCGGCGTTGCGTGGAAGGACTTAAAAAGGAGATGAAGAAGGAGCTGTTGGCCCCGATATTACAGGCGATTGAAGGGCTAAAGGAGGAGCAAAAGACCCAGGAACAGGAGCTTCGGGTCGTGAAGGCAAAGGCTGCTGAGAATGAGGACGACATACAGGGCCTGGTGGTGAAGACAGAGATGCACGAGGCACAACACAAAAGGTGTGTGGAAAGGCTGGAGGTGCTGGAGAATAATGCGAGGAGGAAGAATTTAAGGATTCTTGGTCTTCCCGAAGGTGTAGAAGGGGCGGACGTCGGGGCATATGTGAGCACGATGCTGCACTCGTTAATGGGATCGGAGGCCCCGATGGGTCCGCTGGAGGTGGAGGGAGCCTATCGAGTTATGGCGCGAAGACCGAGGGCTGGAGAAATTCCTCGAGCCATAGTGGTGAGATTTCTTCGATATAAGGACAGAGAAATGGTCCTCAGATGGGCAAAGAAAACTCGGAGCAGTAGGTGGGAGAATGCGGTGATCCGTGTATATCAAGATTGGAGTGCGGAGGTGGCGAGAAGGAGGGCGAGCTTTAATCGGGCCAAGGCGGTGCTGCACAAAAGGAAGGTTAAATTTGGAATGCTGCAAACGGCAAGACTGTGGGTCACACATCAAGGGAAACACCACTACTTTGAAACGGCAGATGAGGCGTGGACATTTATTGTCGAGGAGAAACTGGAGGAGCGGGCCATAAAAAGAACGTTTGGCACAAAGTGGGGGGGGTGAATGTGGGATGAAGGGGGGGAAAAGAGGGAAGAGATGACTTCCCAAGTTGTTAATCCTGTGACCCTGTAACTTTTCTCCCTTCCCCATGTCGTGGGGGAGGGAGGATGAGGAGCTGAGGGCACCGGCCATTGGGGGCGGGGCCAAAAGGGAAGCGCGGGCTTTGTTCCCGCGCTATGGTAATCACGGCGGGAACAGGGAAGCAGGAAGGAGCACTCAGTAACCCCTCTCCCCCAGCACCCTGTGTTACTGACTGTATCTCTACTGATATTAATCCAGCTCCCTCACACTGTCACACAGTAACCCCTCCCCCCAAGCACCCTGTGTTATTGACTGTATCTCTACTGATGTTAATCCAGCTCCCTCACACTGTCACTCAGTAACCCCTCTCCCCCAGCACCGTGTTACTGACTATATCTCTACTGATGTAAATCCAGCTCCCTCACACTGTCACTCAGTAACCCCTCTCCCCCCAGCACCCTGTGTTACTGACTGTATCTCTACTGATGTTAATCCAGCTCCCTCACACTGTCACTCAGTAACCCCTCTCCCCCAGCACCCTGTGTTACTGACTGTATCTCTACTGATGTTAATCCAGCTCCCTCACACTCACTCAGTAACCCCTCTCTCCCAGCACCCTGTGTTACTGACTGTATCTCTACTGATGTTAATCCAGCTCCCTCACACTGTCACTCAGTAACCCCTCTCCCCCAGCACCCTGTGTTACTGACTGTATCTCTACTGATGTTAATCCAGCTCCCTCACACTGTCACTCAGTAACCCCACTCCCCCAGCACCCAGTGTTACTAACTGTATCTCTACTGATGTTAATCCAGCTCCCTCACACTGTCACTCAGTAACCCCTCTCCCCCAGCACCCTGTGTTACTGACTGTATCTCCACTGATGTTAATCCAGCTCCCTCACACTGTCACTCATTAACACCTCTCCCCCAGCACCCTGTGTTACTGACTGTATCTCTACTGATGTTAATCCAGCTCCCTCATACTGTCACTCAGTAACTCCTCTCCCCCAGCACCCTGTGTTACTGACTGTATCTCCACTGATGTTAATCCAGCTCCCTCACACTGTCACTCAGTAACCCCTCTCCCCCAGCACCCTGTGTTACTGACTGTATCTCCACTGATGTTAATCCAGCTCCCTCACACTGTCACTCATTAACACCTCTCCCCCAGCACCCTGTGTTACTGACTGTATCTCTACTGATGTTAATCCAGCTCCCTCACACTGTCACATCAGTAACTCCTCTCCCCCAGCACCCTGTGTTACTGACTGTATCTCCACTGATGTTAATCCAGCTCCCTCACACTGTCACTCATTAACACCTCTCCCCCAGCACCCTGTGTTACTGACTGTATCTCTGATGTTAATCCAGCTCCCTCACACTGTCACTCAGTAACGCCAATCCCCCAGCACCCTGTGTTACTGACTGTATCTCTATTTATGTCAATCCAGCTCCCTCACACTGTCACTCAGCAACCCCTCTCCCCCAGCACCATGTTACTGACTGTGTCTCTGCTGATGTTAATCCAGCTCCCTCACACTGTCACTCAGTAACCCCTCACTCCCCAGCACCCTGTGTTATTGACTGTATCTCTACTGATGTTAATCCAGCTCCCTCACACTGTCACTCAGTAACCCCTCTCCCCAAGCACCCTGTGTTACTGACTGTATCTCTACTGATGTTAATCCAGCTCCCTCACACTGTCACTCAGTAACCCCTCACTCCCAGCACCCTGTGTTACTGACTGTATCTCTACTGATGTTAATCCAGCTCCCTCACACTGTCACTCAGTAACCCCTCTCCTGCAGCACCGTGTTACTGACTGTATCTCTACTGATGTTAATCCAGCTCCCTCACACTGTCACTCAGTAACCCCTCTCCCCCAGCACCCTGTGTTACTGACTGTACCACTACTGATGTTAATCCAGCTCCCTCACACTGTCACTCAGTAACCCCTCTCCCCCAGCACCCTGTGTTACTGACTGTATGTCTACTGATGTTAATCCAGCTCCCTCACACTGTCACTCAGTAACCCCTCACCCCCAGCACCCTGTGTACTGACTGTATCTCTACTGATGTTAATCCAGCTCCCCCACACTGTCACTCAGTAACCCCTCTCCCCCAGCACCCTGTGTTACTGACTGTATCTCTGATGTTAATCCAGCTCCCTCGTACTGTCACTCAGTAACCCCTCTCCCCCAGCACCCTGTGTTACTGACTGTATCTCTACTGATGTTAATCCAGCTCCCTCACACTGTCACTCAGTAACCCCTCTCCCCCCCGCACCGTGTTACTGACTGTATCTCTACTGATGTTAATCCAGCTCCCTCACACTGTCACTCGGTAACCCCTCTCCCCCAGCACCCTGTGTTACTGACTGTATCTCTACTGATGTTAATCCAGCTCCCTCACACTGTCACTCAGTAACCCCTCTCCCCCAGCACCCTGTGTTACTAACTGTATCTCTACTAATGTTAGCCCAGCTCCCTCACGAGTTGTCCCCAGGACATTCCTGCCCCTAATTTCGCTGCTCAGGCCCTGTGGAGGGGCAGCCCCTCACAGTGGACATGAGGTGGGATTTGTACGTCTTGCTGAGGCCGGTCATCCAGAACTTGAGCAACTTGATGTTGTCCTCATCGGTGGCTCCCAGAATGCAGAGCAGTTTCTGCGTGTCCTCCTTGGCTCGACCTGTCCACCTTCGTGAACTTAAAAAGGACTTTCACTTTACTGAGAGGGGGGGGGAGGGGGGGAGAGAGAGGGATCGGGGAGAGAGAGAGAGGGAGGGGGAGAGATGGTGGGAGGGGGAGAGAGAGGGAGGGAGGGGGAGAGAGAGGGAGAGGGGGAGGGGGGAGAGGGGGAGAGAGGGGGAGGGGGAGAGAGGGGGAGGGGGGAGAGAGGGGGAGGGGGAGAGAGGGGGAGGGGGAGAGAGGGGGAGGGGGAGAGAGGGGGAGGGGGAGAGAGGGGGAGGGGGAGAGAGGGGGAGGGGGAGAGAGGGGGAGGGGAGAGAGGGGGAGGGGGAGAGAGGGGGAGGGGGAGAGAGGGGGAGGGGGAGAGAGGGGGAGGGGGAGAGAGGGGGGAGGGGGAGAGAGGGGGAGGGGGAGAGAGGGGGAGGGGGGAGAGAGGGGGAGGGGGAGAGAGGGGGAGGGGGAGAGAGGGGGAGGGGGAGAGAGGGGGAGGGGGAGAGAGGGGGAGGGGGAGAGAGGGGGAGGGGGAGAGAGGGGGAGGGGGAGAGAGGGGGAGGGGGAGAGAGGGGGAGGGGGAGAGAGGGGGAGGGGGAGAGAGATGGAGGGGGAGAGAGATGGAGGGGGAGAGAGATGGAGGGGGAGAGAGATGGAGGGGGAGAGAGATGGAGGGGGAGAGAGATGGAGTGGGTGAGAGAGGGAGGGAAGGGGGAGAGAGGGAGGGAAGGGACAGAGAGGGAGGGAAGGGACAGAGAGGGAGGGAAGGGACAGAGAGGGAGGGAAGGGACAGAGAGGGAGGGAAGGGGACAGAGGAGGGAAGGGGGACAGAGGGAGGGAAGGGGGACAGAGGGAGGGATGGGGGAGTGAGGGAGGGAAGGGGGAGAGAGGGAGGGAGAGGGGGGGAGGGGGGAGAGAGGGAGAGGGGAGAGAGGGGGGAGAGAGGGAGAGAGGGAGGGGAGAGAGGGAGGGAGAGAGAGGGAGGGAGAGAGGAGGGAGAGAGAGGGAGGGAGAGAGAGGGAGGGGAGAGAGGGAGGGGGAGAGAGGAGGGGGAGAGAGGAGGGGGAGAGAGGGAGGGGGAGAGAGGGAGGGGGAGAGAGGGAGGGGGAGAGAGGGAGGGGGAGAGAGGGAGGGGGAGAGAGGGAGGGGGAGAGAGGGAGGGGGAGAGAGGGGAGGGGGAGAGAGGGAGGGGGAGAGAGGGAGGGGAGAGAGGGAGGGGGAGAGAGGGAGGGGGAGAGAGGGAGGGGGAGAGAGGGAGGGGAGAGAGGGAGGGGAGAGAGGGAGGGGGAGAGAGGGAGGGGGAGAGAGGGAGGGGGAGAGAGGGAGGGGGAGAGAGGGAGGGGGAGAGAGGGAGGGGGAGAGAGGAGGGGGAGAGAGGGAGGGGGGAGAGAGGGAGGGGGGAGAGAGGGAGGGGGGAGAGAGGGAGGGGGAGAGAGGGAGGGGAGAGAGGGAGGGGGAGAGAGGGAGGGGGGAGAGAGGAGGGGGAGAGAGGGAGGGGGGAGAGAGGGAGGGGGGAGAGAGGGAGGGGAGAGAGGGAGGGGGAGAGAGGGGGAGAGAGAGGGAGGGGAGAGAGAGGGGGGAGAGAGGGGGGGGAGAGAGGGAGGGGGGAGAGAGGGAGGGGGAGAGGAGGGGGGAGAGGGGGGGAGAGAGGGAGGGGGAGAGAGAGGAGGGGGAGAGAGGGAGGGGGAGAGAGAGGGAGGGGAGAGGGAGGGAGGGGGAGAGAGGGTGGGGGAGTGAGGGAGGGGGAGAGTGGGTGGGGGAGAGAGGGAGGGGGAGAGGGAGGGGAGAGAGGGAGGGGGAGAGAGGGAGGGGGGAGAGGTGGAGGGGGAGAGAGGGAGGGGGGAGAGAGGGTGGGGGAGAGGGAGGGGGGAGAGGGGGGGAGTGGGTGGGGAGAGGGAGGGGGGAGGAGGGAGGGGGGGAGAGGGGGGGGGAGAGGAGGGGAGGGGGGGGGAGAGAGGGAGGGGGGAGAGGGGAGGGGGAGTGAGGGAGGGGGAGAGAGGGTGGGGGGAGAGAGGGGGGAGGGGGGGAGAGAGGGAGGGGGGAGAGGGAGGGGTGGGGGAGGAGGGAGGGGGTGAGGGGGGGAGAGAGGGAGGGGGAGAGTGGGAGGGGGTGTGGAGGGAGGGGGGGTGAGAGGGAGGGGTGAGGGAGGGGGGAGAGGGAGGGAGAGAGGGGGGGGAGAGAGGGAGAGGGAGAGAGGGGGTGAGGGGGGGGAGGGGGAGGGGGAGAGGGAGGGGGAGAGAGGGGGAGGGGGGGAGAGAGGGAGGGGAGAGGGTGGGGTGGAGAGGGAGGAGGGGGAGGGGAGAGAGGAGGGGGAGAGAGGGAGGGGGAGAGAGGGGGGGAGGGAGGGGGGGAGAGAGGGAGGGGGGAGAGAGGGAGGGGAGAGAGGGGAGGGGGAGAGAGAGGGAGGGGGAGAGAGGGAGGGGGGGGAGAGGGGAGGGGGAGGAGGGAGGGGGAGGGAGGGGAGGGAGGGAGGAGGGAGGGGGGAGGGAGGGAGGGGGAGAGAGAGGGAGGGGGAGAGAGGGAGGGAGGGGAGGGAGAGGGAGGGAGGGAGGAGGAGGGAGGGAGAGGGGGAGAGGGGAGGAAGGGGAGGGAGGGAGGGGAGAGAGGAGGGGGAGAGAGGGAGGGGGAGAGAGGGAGGGGGAGAGAGGGAGGGGGAGAGAGGGAGGGGAGAGAGGAGGGGGAGAGAGGGAGGGGGAGAGAGGAGGGGGAGAGAGGGAGGGGGAGGAGGGAGGGGAGAGGGAGGGGAGAGAGGGAGGGGAGAGAGGGGAGGGGGAGAGAGGGAGGGGAGAGAGGGGGGAGAGAGGGGGAGAGGGGGGGAGGGGTAGAGAGGGGGGGAGAGAGGGGGAGGAGAGGGGAGAGGAAGGGGGAGGAGGGGGGAGGAGAGGGGGGGGAGAGAGGGAGGGGGAGAGGGAGGGAGGGGGAGGGGAGAGGGGGGAGAGAGGGAGGGGGAGAGAGGGAGGGAGAGAGAGGGAGGGGGAGAGGGTGGGGGAGAGAGGAGGGGGAGGGGGGGGAGGAGGAGGGGGAGGAGAGGGAGGGGAGGGAGGGAGGGGGAGGTGAGAGGGAGGGAGGGAGAGAGGGAGGGGGTGGGGGGGAGAGGGGGAGGGGAGAGTGGGGGGGGGAGAGAGGGGGGGAGAGGGGGGAGTGGAGGGGGAGAGGGGAGGGGAGTGAGGGGGGAGGGGAGGGAGGGAGGGAGGGGAGAGAGGGAGGGGAGAGAGAGGGAGGGGGAGGAGGGAGGGGAGAGGGGATGGGAGAGGATGGGGAGGGAGAGAGGGGAGGGGAGGGGGAGAGGGGAGGAGGGGGAGAGAGAGGGGAGAGTGAGGGGAGAGAGGGGGGGAGAGGGGGGGGAGGGAGTGAGGGGGAGAGGGGGGTGAGAGGGGAGGTGAGGGGGGGAGGGAGGGAGGGGGAGGGGGAGTGAGGGGGGTGGGGGATGGGAGGGGTGGAGGGGGGGAGTGGGGGGTGTGGGAGTAGGGGGGGTGGGGTGGTGGGGGGTGTGGGGTGGTGGGGGGAGGGTGTGGTGAGTGAGGGGGGGAGTGGAGGGGGTGGAGAGGGGGGTGGGTGTGGGGAGTGGGAGGGGGGGAGTGTGAGGGGTGGGTGGAGTGGGGGTGGGAGGGGGAGTGAGGGGGGGAGGGGGAGTGGGGGAGGGGGGGGAGGGGAGTGGGGGGGAGGGGGTGGAGGGAGGGGGGAGAGAGGGGGAGGGGGAGAGAGGGGGGGGTGAGAGGGTGGGAGAGAGGGAGGGGAGAGAGGGGGGGAGAGGAGGGGGGGAGGGGGGGGAGAGAGGGTGGGGGAGAGAGGGGGGGAGGAGGGGGGAGAGAGGGAGGGGGAGAGAGGGGTGGAGAGAGGGAGGAGGCGAGAGGAGGGGTGGCGAGAGGGAGGGGGGCGAGAGGGAGGGGGGCGAGAGGGAGGGTGGCGAGAGGGAGGGGGTGCGAGAGGGAGGGGGGAGAGAGGGAGGGGGCGAGAGGGAGGGGGGAGAGAGGGAGGGGAGGGAGAGGAGGGGTGGAGAGAGGGAGGGGTGGGAGAGAGGGAGGGGGAGAGAGGGAGGAGGGGGAGAGGGAGGGAGGGGAGAGAGGGGGGAGGAGGGAGGGAGGGGGGAGAGGGAGGGAGGGGGAGAGGAGGAGGGGGAGAGGGAGGGAGGGGGAGAGGAGAGGGGAGAGGAGGGAGGGGAGAGGGAGGGAGGGGGAGGGAGAGGGGGAGAGGGAGGGAGGGGGAGAGGGAGGGAGGGGGAGAGGGAGGGAGGGGGAGAGGGAGGGAGGGAGGGGAGGGGGAGAGGGAGGGAGGGGGAGAGGGAGGGAGGGGGAGAGGGAGGGAGGGAGAGAGGGAGGGAGGGGGAGGGGAGAGGGAGGGAGGGGGAGGGGGAGAGGGAGGGAGAGGGAGGGAGGGGGAGAGGAGGGAGGGGGAGAGAGGGAGGGGGAGAGGAGGGAGAGGGGGAGAGAGGGAGAGGGGAGAGGAGGGGAGGGGAGAGGGAGGGAGGGAGGGGGAGGAGGGAGGGAGAGGAGGGGGGTGGGAGAGGGAGGGGTGGGGGAGAGGGGTGGGGAGAGGGAGGGGTGGGGAGGGAGGGGTGGAGGGAGGGGAGGAGGGGGGAGAGGGAGGAGGGGGGAGGGAGGGGGGAGGAGGGGTGGGGGGAGGGAGGGGGGGGAGGGGAGGGGGGAGGAGGGAGGGGGTGGGAGGAGGGGAGGGGAGAGAGGGAGGGAGGGAGGAGAGGGAGGGAGGGGGAGGGGAGGGAGGGGGAAGGG
>NW_027307856.1:327500-486988 GCF_047496885.1 Scyliorhinus torazame
AATCACTTTTGTTCCACAATGAATGCCTGGCAAAAAATAGTTAATTGTGATGCAAGCCGTTCTGAAACCAATCGGCAAATTACTCAAAATGCTTAACTCGCCGAGAAAATCACTTTTGTTCCACAATGAATGTCTGGCAAAAAATAGTAAATTTCAATGCAAGCCGTTCTGAAACCGATCGGCAAATTACACAAAATGCTTAACTCGTCGAGAAAATCACTTTTCTTCCACAATGAATGTCTGGCAAAAAATAGTAAATTTCAATGCAAGCCGTTCTGAAACCGATCGGCAAATTACTCAAAATGCTTAACGCGCCGAGAAAATCACTTTTTTCCCACAATGAATGCCTGGCAAAAAATAGTTAATTGTGATGCAAGCCGTTCTGAAACCAATCGGCAAATTACTCAAAATGCTTAACGCGCCGAGAAAATCACTTTTTTTCCCACAATGAATGCCTGGCAAAAGAAAGTTAATTGTGATGCAAGCCGTTCTGAAACCAATCGGCAAATTACTCAAAATGCTTAACTCGCCGAGAAATTCACTTTTGTTCCACGATGAATGCCTGGCAAAAAATAGTTAATTTCAATGCAAGCCTCTGAAACCAATCGGCAAATTACTCAAAATGCTTAACTCGCCGAGAAAATCACTTTTGTTCCACAATGAATGGCTGGCAAAAAATACTAAATTTCAATGGGAGCCGTTCTGAAACCAATCGGCAAATTACTCAAAATGCTTAACGCGGCGAGGAAATCACTTTTGTTCCACAATGAATGCCTGGCACAAAATAGTTAATTTCAATGCAAGCCGTTCTGAAAGCAATCGGCAAATTACTCAAAATGCTTAACTAGCCGAGAAAATCACTTTTGTTCCACAATGAATGTCTGGTAAAAAATAGTAAATTTCAATGCAAGCCGTTCTGAAACCGATCGGCAAATTACTCAAAATGCATAACGCGCCGAGAAAGTCACTTTTATCCCACAATGAATGCCCGGCAAAAAATAGTTAATTTTGATGCAAGCCGTTCTGAAACCAATCGGCAAATTACTCAAAATGCTTAACGCGCCGAGAAAATCACTTTTTTCCCACAATGAATGCCTGGCAAAAAATAGTAAATTTCAATGCAAGCCGTTCTGAAAGCAATCGGCAAATCACTCAAAATGCTGAACTCGCCGAGAAAATCACTTTTGTTCCACAATGAATGTCTGGCAAAAAGTAGTTCATTTTGATGCAAGCCGTTCTGGAACCAATCGGCAAATTACTCAAAATGCTTAACTCGCCAAAAAATCACTTTTGTTCCACAATGAATGTCTGGCAAAAAATAGTTTATTTCAAAGCAAGCCGTTCTGAAACCAATCGGCAAATTACTCAAAATGCTTAACTCGCCGAGAAAATCACTTTTGTTCCACAATGAATGTCTGGCAAAAAATAGTAAATTTCAATGCGAGCCGTTCTGAAACCAATCGGCAAATTACTCAAAATGCTTAACGCGCCGAGAAAATCACTTTTCTTCCACAATGAATGTCTGGCAAAAAATAGTAAATTTCAATGCAAGCCGTTTTGAAACCGATCGGCAAATTACTCAAAATGCTTAACGCGCCGAGAAAATCACTTTTTTCCCACAATGAATGCCTGGCAAAAAATAGTTAATTGTGATGCAAGCCGTTCTGAAACCAATCGGCTAATTACTCAAAATTCTTAACGCGCCGAGAAAATCACTTTTTTTCCTACAATGAATGCCTGGCAAAAGAAAGTTAATTGTGATGCAAGCCGTTCTGAAACCAATCGGCAAATTACTCAAAATGCTTAACTCGCCGAGAAAATCACTTTTGTTCCACAATGAATGCCTGGCAAAAAATAGTTAATTTCAATGCAAGCCGTTCTGAAACCAAACGGCAAATTACTCAAAATGCTTAACTCGCCGAGAAAATCACTTTTGTTCCACAATGAATGTCTGGCAAAAAATACTAAATTTCAATGGGAGCCGTTCTGAAACCAATCGGCAAATTACTCAAAATGCTTAACGCGGCGAGGAAATCACTTTTGTTCCACAATGAATGCCTGGCACAAAATAGTTAATTTCAATGCAAGCCGTTCTGAAAGCAATCGGCAAATTACTCAAAATGCTTAACTAGCCGAGAAAATCACTTTTGTTCCACAATGAATGTCTGGTAAAAAATAGTAAATTTCAATGCAAGCCGTTCTGAAACCGATCGGCAAATTACTCAAAATGCATAACGCGCCGAGAAAGTCACTTTTATCCCACAATGAATGCCCGGCAAAAAATAGTTAATTTTGATGCAAGCCGTTCTGAAACCAATCGGCAAATTACTCAAAATGCTTAACGCGCCGAGAAAATGACTTTTTTCCCACAATGAATGCCTGGCAAAAAATAGTAAATTTCAATGCAAGCCGTTCTGAAAGCAATCGGCAAATCACTCAAAATGCTGAACTCGCCGAGAAAATCACTTTTGTTCCACAATGAATGTCTGGCAAAAAGTAGTTCATTTTGATGCAAGCCGTTCTGAAACCAATCGGCAAATTACTCAAAATGCTTAACTCGCCAAAAAATCACTTTTGTTCCACAATGAATGTCTGGCAAAAAATAGTAAATTTCAATGCGAGCCGTTCTGAAACCAATCGGCAAATTACTCAAAATGCTTAACGCGCCGAGAAAATCACTTTTCTTCCACAATGAATGTCTGGCAAAAAATAGTAAATTTCAATGCAAGGCGTTCTGAAACCGATCGGCAAATTACTCAAAATGCTTAACGCGCCGAGAAAATCACTTTTTTCCCACAATGAATGCCTGGCAAAAAATAGTTAATTGTGATGCAAGCCGTTCTGAAACCAATCGGCAAATTACTCAAAATGCTTAACGCGCCGAGAAAATCACTTTTTTTCCCACAATGAATGCCTGGCAAAAGAAAGTTAATTGTGATGCAAGCCGTTCTGAAACCAATCGGCAAATTACTCAAAATGCTTAACGCGGCGAGGAAATCACTTTTGTTCCACAATGAATGCCTGGCACAAAATAGTTAATTTCAATGCAAGCCGTTCTGAAAGCAATCGGCAAATTACTCAAAATGCTTAACTAGCCGAGAAAACCACTTTTGTTCCACAATGAATGTCTGGTAAAAAATAGTAAATTTCAATGCAAGCCGTTCTGAAACCGATCGGCAAATTACTCAAAATGCATAACGCGCCGAGAAAGTCACTTTTATCCCACAATGAATGCCCGGCAAAAAATAGTTAATTTTGATGCAAGCCGTTCTGAAACCAATCGGCAAATTACTCAAAATGCTTAACGCGCCGAGAAAATCACTTTTTTCCCACAATGAATGCCTGGCAAAAAATAGTAAATTTCAATGCAAGCCGTTCTGAAAGCAATCGGCAAATTACTCAAAATGCTTAACACGCCAGGAAAATCACTTCTGTTTCACAATGAATTTCTGGCAAAAAATAGTTAATTGTGATGCAAGCCGTTCTGAAACCAATCGGCAAATTACTCAAAATGCTTAACTCGCCGAGAAAATCACTTTTGTTCCACAATGAATGTCTGGCAAAAAATAGTAAATTTCAATGCAAGCCGTTCTGAAACCGATCGGCAAATTACTCAAAATGCTTAACGCGCCGAGAAAATCACTTTTTTCCCACAATGAATGCCTGGCAAAAAATAGTTAATTGTGATGCAAGCCGTTCTGAAACCAATCGGCAAATTACTCAAAATGCTTAACGCGCCGAGAAAATCACTTTTTTTCCCACAATGAATGCCTGGCAAAAGAAAGTTAATTGTGATGCAAGCCGTTATGAAACCAATCGGCAAATTACTCAAAATGCTTAACGCGGCGAGGAAATCACTTTTGTTCCACAATGAATGCCTGGCACAAAATAGTTAATTACAATGCAAGCCGTTCTGAAAGCAATCGGCAAATTACTCAAAATGCTTAACTAGCCGAGAAAACCACTTTTGTTCCACAATGAATGTCTGGTAAAAAATAGTAAATTTCAATGCAAGCCGTTCTGAAACCGATCGGCAAATTACTCAAAATGCATAACGCGCCGAGAAAGTCACTTTTATCCCACAATGAATGCCCGGCAAAAAATAGTAAATTTCGATGCAAGCCGTTCTGAAACCAATCGGCAAATTACTCAAAATGCTTAACACGCCAGGAAAATCACTTCTGTTTCACAATGAATTTCTGGCAAAAAATAGTTAATTGTGATGCAAGCCGTTCTGAAACCGATCGGCAAATTACTCAAAATGCTTAACGCGCCGAGAAAATCACTTTTTTCCCACAATGAATGCCTGGCAAAAAATAGTTAATTGTGATGCAAGCCGTTCTGAAACCAATCGGCAAATTACTCAAAATGCTTAACGCGCCGAGAAAATCACTTTTTTTCCCACAATGAATGCCTGGCAAAAGAAAGTTAATTGTGATGCAAGCCGTTATGAAACCAATCGGCAAATTACTCAAAATGCTTAACGCGGCGAGGAAATCACTTTTGTTCCACAATGAATGCCTGGCACAAAATAGTTAATTACAATGCAAGCCGTTCTGAAAGCAATCGGCAAATTACTCAAAATGCTTAACTAGCCGAGAAAACCACTTTTGTTCCACAATGAATGTCTGGTAAAAAATAGTAAATTTCAATGCAAGCCGTTCTGAAACCGATCGGCAAATTACTCAAAATGCATAACGCGCCGAGAAAGTCACTTTTATCCCACAATGAATGCCCGGCAAAAAATAGTAAATTTCGATGCAAGCCGTTCTGAAACCAATCGGCAAATTACTCAAAATGCTTAACACGCCAGGAAAATCACTTCTGTTTCACAATGAATTTCTGGCAAAAAATAGTTAATTGTGATGCAAGCCGTTCTGAAACCAATCGGCAAATTACTCAAAATGCTTAACTCGCCGAGAAAATCACTTTTGTTCCACAATGAATGTCTGGCAAAAAATTGTTAATTTCAATGCAAGCCGCTCTGAAACCAATCGGCAAATTGCACAAAATGCTTAGCTCGCCGAGAAAATCACTTTTGTTCCACAATGAATGTCTGGCAAAAGATACTAAATTTCAATGCAAGCCGTTCTGAAACCAATCGGCAAATTACTCAAAATGCTTAACGCGGCGAGGAAATCACTTTTGTTCCACAATGAATGCCTGGCACAAAATAGTTAATTTCAATGCAAGCCGTTCTGAAAGCAATCGGCAAATTACTCAAAATGCTTAACTAGCCGAGAAAATCACTTTTGTTTCACAATGAATTTCTGGCAAAAAATAGTTAATTGTGATGCAAGCCGTTCAAAACCAATCGGCAAATTACTCAAAATGCTTAACTCTCCGAGAAAATCTCTTTTGTTCCACAATGAATATCTGGCAAAATATAGTTAATTTCAATGCAAGCCGTTCTGAAACCAATCGGCAAATTACTCAAAATGCTTAACGCGCCGAGAAAATCACTTTTTTCCCACAATGAATGCCTAGGAAAAAGTAGTTAATTGTGATGCGAGCCGTTCTGAAACCAATCGGCATATTACTCAAAATGCTTAACGCGCCGAGAAAATCACTTTTTTCCCCACAATGAATGCCTGGCAAAAAATAGTTAATTGTGATGCAAGCCGTTCTGAAACCAATCGGCAAATTACTCAAAATGCTTAACGCGCCGAGAAAATCACTTTTTTTCCCACAATGAATGCCTGGCAAAAGAAAGTTAATTGTGATGCAAGCCGTTCTGAAACCAATCGGCAAATTTCTCAAAATGCTTAACGCGGCGAGGAAATCACTTTTGTTCCACAATGAATGCCTGGCACAAAATAGTTAATTTCAATGCAAGCCGTTCTGAAAGCAATCGGCAAATTACTCAAAATGCTTAACTAGCCGAGAAAACCACTTTTGTTCCACAATGAATGTCTGGTAAAAAATAGTAAATTTCAATGCAAGCCGTTCTGAAAGCAATCGGCAAATTACTCAAAATGCTTAACTAGCCGAGAAAACCACTTTTGTTCCACAATGAATGTCTGGTAAAAAATAGTAAATTTCAATGCAAGCCGTTCTGAAACCGATCGGCAAATTACTCAAAATGCATAACGCGCCGAGAAAGTCACTTTTATCCCACAATGAATGCCCGGCAAAAAATAGTTAATTTTGATGCAAGCCGTTCTGAAACCAATCGGCAAATTACTCAAAATGCTTAACGCGCCGAGAAAATCACTTTTTTCCCACAATGAATGCCTGGCAAAAAATAGTAAATTTCAATGCAAGCCGTTCTGAAAGCAATCGGCAAATTACTCAAAATGCTTAACACGCCGAGAAAATCACTTCTGTTTCACAATGAATTTCTGGCAAAAAATAGTTAATTGTGATGCAAGCCGTTCTGAAACCAATCGGCAAATTACTCAAAATGCTTAACTCGCCGAGAAAATCACTTTTGTTCCACAATGAATGTCTGGCAAAAAATTGTTAATTTCAATGCAAGCCGCTCTGAAACCAATCGGCAAATTGCACAAAATGCTTAGCTCGCCGAGAAAATCACTTTTGTTCCACAATGAATGTCTGGCAAAAGATACTAAATTTCAATGCAAGCCGTTCTGAAACCAATCGGCAAATTACTCAAAATGCTGAACGCGCCGAGAAAATCACTTTTGTTCCACAATGAATGTCTGGCAAAAAGTACTTCATTTTGATGCAAGCCGTTCTGAAACCAATCGGCAAATTACTCAAAATGCTTAACTCGCCAAAAAATCACTTTTGTTCCACAATGAATGTCTGGCAAAAAATAGTTTATTTCAAAGCAAGCCGTCCTGAAACCAATCGGCAAATTACTCAAAATGCTTAACTCGCCGAGAAAATCACTTTTGTTCCACAATGAATGTCTGGCAAAAAATAGTAAATTTCAATGCGAGCCGTTCTGAAACCAATCGGCAAATTACTCAAAATGCTTAACGCGCCGAGAAAATCACTTATCTTCCACAATGAATGTCTGGCAAAAAATAGTAAATTTCAATGCAAGCCGTTCTGAAACCGATCGGCAAATTACTCAAAATGCTTAACGCGCCGAGAAAATCACTTTTTTCCCACAATGAATGCCTGGCAAAAAATAGTTAATTGTGATGCAAGCCGTTCTGAAACCAATCGGCAAATTACTCAAAATGCTTAACGCGCCGAGAAAATCACTTTTTTTCCCACAATGAATGCCTGGCAAAAGAAAGTTAATTGTGATGCAAGCCGTTCTGAAACCAATCGGCAAATTACTCAAAATGCTTAACTCGCCGAGAAATTCACTTTTGTTCCACGATGAATGCCTGGCAAAAAATAGTTAATTTCAATGCAAGCCTCTGAAACCAATCGGCAAATTACTCAAAATGCTTAACTCGCCGAGAAAATCACTTTTGTTCCACAATGAATGGCTGGCAAAAAATACTAAATTTCAATGGGAGCCGTTCTGAAACCAATCGGCAAATTACTCAAAATGCTTAACGCGGCGAGGAAATCACTTTTGTTCCACAATGAATGCCTGGCACAAAATAGTTAATTTCAATGCAAGCCGTTCTGAAAGCAATCGGCAAATTACTCAAAATGCTTAACTAGCCGAGAAAATCACTTTTGTTCCACAATGAATGTCTGGTAAAAAATAGTAAATTTCAATGCAAGCCGTTCTGAAACCGATCGGCAAATTACTCAAAATGCATAACGCGCCGAGAAAGTCACTTTTATCCCACAATGAATGCCCGGCAAAAAATAGTTAATTTTGATGCAAGCCGTTCTGAAACCAATCGGCAAATTACTCAAAATGCTTAACGCGCCGAGAAAATCACTTTTTTGCCACAATGAATGCCTGGCAAAAAATAGTAAATTTCAATGCAAGCCGTTCTGAAACCAATCGGCAAATTACTCAAAATGCTTAACGCGCCGAGAAAATCACTTTTGTTCCACAATGAATGTCTGGCAAAAAGTAGTTCATTTTGATGCAAGCCGTTCTGAAACCAATCGGCAAATTACTCAAAATGCTTAACTCGCCAAAAAATCACTTTTGTTCCACAATGAATGTCTGGCAAAAAATAGTTTATTTCAAAGCAAGCCGTTCTGAAACCAATCGGCAAATTACTCAAAATGCTTAACTCGCCGAGAAAATCACTTTTGTTCCACAATGAATGTCTGGCAAAAAATAGTAAATTTCAATGCGAGCCGTTCTGAAACCGATCGGCAAATTACTCAAAATGCTTAACGCGCCGAGAAAATCACTTTTTTCCCACAATGAATGCCTGGCAAAAAATAGTTAATTGTGATGCAAGCCGTTCTGAAACCAATCGGCAAATTACTCAAAATGCTTAACGCGCCGAGAAAATCACTTTTTTTCCCACAATGAATGCCTGGCAAAAGAAAGTTAATTGTGATGCAAGCCGTTCTGAAACCAATCGGCAAATTACTCAAAATGCTTAACGCGGCGAGGAAATCACTTTTGTTCCACAATGAATGCCTGGCACAAAATAGTTAATTTCAATGCAAGCCGTTCTGAAAGCAATCGGCAAATTACTCAAAATGCTTAACTAGCCGAGAAAACCACTTTTGTTCCACAATGAATGTCTGGTAAAAAATAGTAAATTTCAATGCAAGCCGTTCTGAAACCGATCGGCAAATTACTCAAAATGCATAACGCGCCGAGAAAGTCACTTTTATCCCACAATGAATGCCCGGCAAACAATAGTTAATTTTGATGCAAGCCGTTCTGAAACCAATCGGCAAATTACTCAAAATGCATAACGCGCCGAGAAAATCACTTTTTTCCCACAATGAATGCCTGGCAAAAAATAGTAAATTTCAGTGCAAGCCGTTCTGAAAGCAATCGGCAAATTACTCAAAATGCTTAACACGCCAGGAAAATCACTTCTGTTTCACAATGAATTTCTGGCAAAAAATAGTTAATTGTGATGCAAGCCGTTCTGAAACCAATCGGCAAATTACTCAAAATGCTTAACTCGCCGAGAAAATCACTTTTGTTCCACAATGAATGTCTGGCAAAAAATAGTAAATTTCAATGCAAGCCGTTCTGAAACCGATCGGCAAATTACTCAAAATGCTTAACGCGCCGAGAAAATCACTTTTTTCCCACAATGAATGCCTGGCAAAAAATAGTTAATTGTGATGCAAGCCGTTCTGAAACCAATCGGCAAATTACTCAAAATGCTTAACGCGCCGAGAAAATCACTTTTTTTCCCACAATGAATGCCTGGCAAAAGAAAGTTAATTGTGATGCAAGCCGTTATGAAACCAATCGGCAAATTACTCAAAATGCTTAACGCGGCGAGGAAATCACTTTTGTTCCACAATGAATGCCTGGCACAAAATAGTTAATTACAATGCAAGCCGTTCTGAAAGCAATCGGCAAATTACTCAAAATGCTTAACTAGCCGAGAAAACCACTTTTGTTCCACAATGAATGTCTGGTAAAAAATAGTAAATTTCAATGCAAGCCGTTCTGAAACCGATCGGCAAATTACTCAAAATGCATAACGCGCCGAGAAAGTCACTTTTATCCCACAATGAATGCCCGGCAAAAAATAGTTAATTTTGATGCAAGCCGTTCTGAAACCAATCGGCAAATTACTCAAAATGCTTAACGCGCCGAGAAAATCACTTTTTTCCCACAATGAATGCCTGGCAAAAAATAGTAAATTTCAATGCAAGCCGTTCTGAAAGCGATCGGCAAATTACTCAAAATGCTTAACACGCCAGGAAAATCACTTCTGTTTCACAATGAATTTCTGGCAAAAAATAGTTAATTGTGATGCAAGCCGTTCTGAAACCAATCGGCAAATGACTCAAAATGCTTAACTCGCCGAGAAAATCACTTTTGTTCCACAATGAATGTCTGGCAAAAAATTGTTAATTTCAATGCAAGCCGCTCTGAAACCAATCGGCAAATTGCACAAAATGCTTAGCTCGCCGAGAAAATCACTTTTGTTCCACAATGAATGTCTGGCAAAAGATACTAAATTTCAATGCAAGCCGTTCTGAAACCAATCGGCAAATTACTCAAAATGCTGAACGCGCCGAGAAAATCACTTTTTTCCCACAATGAATGTCTGGCAAAAAATAGTTAATTTTGATGCAAGACGTTCTGAAACCAATCGGCAATTTACTCAAAATGCTTAACGCGGCGAGGAAATCACTTTTGTTCCACAATGAATGCCTGGCACAAAATAGTTAATTTCAATGCAAGCCGTTCTGAAAGCAATCGGCAAATTACTCAAAATGCTTAACTAGCCGAGAAAATCACTTTTGTTTCACAATGAATTTCTGGCAAAAAATAGTTAATTGTGATGCAAGCCGTTCTGAAACCAATCGGCAAATTACTCAAAATGCTTTACTCTCCGAGAAAATCTCTTTTGTTCCACAATGAATATCTGGCAAAATATAGTTAATTTCAATGCAAGCCGTTCTGAAACCAATCGGCAAATTACTCAAAATGCTTAACGCGCCGAGAAAATCACTTTTTCCCCACAATGAATGCCTAGGAAAAAGTAGTTAATTGTGATGCGAGCCGTTCTGAAACCAATCGGCAAATTACTCAAAATGCTTAACGCGCCGAGAAAATCACTTTTTTCCCCACAATGAATGCCTGGCAAAAAATAGTTAATTGTGATGCAAGCCGTTCTGAAACCAATCGGCAAATTACTCAAAATGCTTAACGCGCCGAGAAAATCACTTTTTTTCCCACAATGAATGCCTGGCAAAAGAAAGTTAATTGTGATGCAAGCCGTTCTGAAACCAATCGGCAAATTACTCAAAATGCTTAACGCGGCGAGGAAATCACTTTTGTTCCACAATGAATGCCTGGCACAAAATAGTTAATTTCAATGCAAGCCGTTCTGAAAGCAATCGGCAAATTACTCAAAATGCTTAACTAGCCGAGAAAACCACTTTTGTTCCACAATGAATGTCTGGTAAAAAATAGTAAATTTCAATGCAAGCCGTTCTGAAAGCAATCGGCAAATTACTCAAAATGCTTAACTAGCCGAGAAAACCACTTTTGTTCCACAATGAATGTCTGGTAAAAAATAGTAAATTTCAATGCAAGCCGTTCTGAAACCGATCGGCAAATTACTCAAAATGCATAACGCGCCGAGAAAGTCACTTTTATCCCACAATGAATGCCCGGCAAAAAATAGTTAATTGTGATGCAAGCCGTTCTGAAACCAATCGGCAAATTACTCAAAATGCTTAACTCGCCGAGAAAATCACTTTTGTTCCACAATGAATGTCTGGCAAAAAATTGTTAATTTCAATGCAAGCCGCTCTGAAACCAATCGGCAAATTGCACAAAATGCTTAGCTCGCCGAGAAAATCACTTTTGTTCCACAATGAATGTCTGGCAAAAAATAGTTAATTTTGATGCAAGACGTTCTGAAACCAATCGGCAATTTACTCAAAATGCTTAACGCGGCGAGGAAATCACTTTTGTTCCACAATGAATGCCTGGCACAAAATAGTTAATTTCAATGCAAGCCGTTCTGAAAGCAATCGGCAAATTACTCAAAATGCTTAACTAGCCGAGAAAATCACTTTTGTTTCACAATGAATTTCTGGCAAAAAATAGTTAATTGTGATGCAAGCCGTTCTGAAACCAATCGGCAAATTACTCAAAATGCTTAACTCTCCGAGAAAATCTCTTTTGTTCCACAATGAATGTCTGGCAAAATATAGTTAATTTCAATGCAAGCCGTTCTGAAACCAATCGGCAAATTACTCAAAATGCTTAACGCGCCGAGAAAATCACTTTTTTCCCACAATGAATGCCTAGGAAAAAGTAGGTAATTGTGATGCAAGCCGTTCTGAAACCAATCGGCAAATTACTCAAAATGCTTAACTCGCCAAAAAACCACTTTTGTTCCACAATGAATGTCTGGCAAAAAATAGTAAATTTCAATGCGAGCCGTTCTGAAACCAATCGGCAAATTACTCAAAATGCTTAACGCGCCGAGAAAATCACTTTTTTTCCCACAATGAATGCCTGGCAAAAGAAAGTTAATTGTGATGCAAGCCGTTCTGAAACCAATCGGCAAATTACTCAAAATGCTTAACTAGCCGAGAAAACCACTTTTGTTCCACAATGAATGTCTGGTAAAAAATAGTAAATTTCAATGCAAGCCGTTCTGAAAGCAATCGGCAAATTACTCAAAATGCTTAACTAGCCGAGAAAACCACTTTTGTTCCACAATGAATGTCTGGTAAAAAATAGTAAATTTCAATGCAAGCCGTTCTGAAACCGATCGGCAAATTACTCAAAATGCATAACGCGCCGAGAAAGTCACTTTTATCCCACAATGAATGCCCGGCAAAAAATTCGCGGCGAGAAAATCACTTTTGTTCCACAATGAATGTCTGGCAAAAAGTAGTTCATTTTGATGCAAGCCGTTCTGAAACCAATCGGCAAATTACTCAAAATGCTTAACTCGCCAAAAAATCACTTTTGTTCCACAATGAATGTCTGGCAAAAAATAGTAAATTTCAATGCGAGCCGTTCTGAAACCAATCGGCGAATTACTCAAAATGCTTAACGCGCCGAGAAAATCACTTTTCTTCCACAATGAATGTCTGGCAAAAAATAGTAAATTTCAATGCAAGGCGTTCTGAAACCGATCGGCAAATTACTCAAAATGCTTAACGCGCCGAGAAAATCACTTTTTTCCCACAATGAATGCCTGGCAAAAAATAGTTAATTGTGATGCAAGCCGTTCTGAAACCAATCGGCAAATTACTCAAAATGCTTAACGCGCCGAGAAAATCACTTTTTTTCCCACAATGAATGCCTGGCAAAAGAAAGTTAATTGTGATGCAAGCCGTTCTGAAACCAATCGGCAAATTACTCAAAATGCTTAACGCGGCGAGGAAATCACTTTTGTTCCACAATGAATGCCTGGCACAAAATAGTTAATTTCAATGCAAGCCGTTCTGAAAGCAATCGGCAAATTACTCAAAATGCTTAACTAGCCGAGAAAACCACTTTTGTTCCACAATGAATGTCTGGTAAAAAATAGTAAATTTCAATGCAAGCCGTTCTGAAACCGATCGGCAAATTACTCAAAATGCATAACGCGCCGAGAAAGTCACTTTTATCCCACAATGAATGCCTGGCAAAAAATAGTTAATTGTGATGCAAGCCGTTCTGAAACCAATCGGCAAATTACTCAAAATGCTTAACGCGCCGAGAAAATCACTTTTCTTCCACAATGAATGTCTGGCAAAAAATAGTAAATTTCAATGCAAGCCGTTCTGAAACCGATCGGCAAATTACTCAAAATGCTTAACGCGCCGAGAAAATCACTTTTTTCCCACAATGAATGCCTGGCAAAAAATAGTTAATTGTGATGCAAGCCGTTCTGAAACCAATCGGCAAATTACTCAAAATGCTTAACGCGCCGAGAAATTCACTTTTGTTCCACGATGAATGCCTGGCAAAAAATAGTTAATTTCAATGCAAGCCTCTGAAACCAATCGGCAAATTACTCAAAATGCTTAACTCGCCGAGAAAATCACTTTTGTTCCACAATGAATGGCTGGCAAAAAATACTAAATTTCAATGGGAGCCGTTCTGAAACCAATCGGCAAATTACTCAAAATGCTTAACGCGGCGAGGAAATCACTTTTGTTCCACAATGAATGCCTGGCACAAAATAGTTAATTTCAATGCAAGCCGTTCTGAAAGCAATCGGCAAATTACTCAAAATGCTTAACTAGCCGAGAAAATCACTTTTGTTCCACAATGAATGTCTGGTAAAAAATAGTAAATTTCAATGCAAGCCGTTCTGAAACCGATCGGCAAATTACTCAAAATGCATAACGCGCCGAGAAAGTCACTTTTATCCCACAATGAATGCCCGGCAAAAAATAGTTAATTTTGATGCAAGCCGTTCTGAAACCAATCGGCAAATTACTCAAAATGCTTAACGCGCCGAGAAAATCACTTTTTTCCCACAATGAATGCCTGGCAAAAAATAGTAAATTTCAATGCAAGCCGTTCTGAAAGCAATCGGCAAATCACTCAAAATGCTGAACTCGCCGAGAAAATCACTTTTGTTCCACAATGAATGTCTGGCAAAAAGTAGTTCATTTTGATGCAAGCCGTTCTGAAACCAATCGGCAAATTACTCAAAATGCTTAACTCGCCAAAAAATCACTTTTGTTCCACAATGAATGTCTGGCAAAAAATAGTTTATTTCAAAGCAAGCCGTTCTGAAACCAATCGGCTAATTACTCAAAATGCTTAACTCGCCGAGAAAATCACTTTTGTTCCACAATGAATGTCTGGCAAAAAATAGTAAATTTCAATGCGAGCCGTTCTGAAAGCAATCGGCAAATCACTCAAAATGCTGAACTCGCCGAGAAAATCACTTTTGTTCCACAATGAATGTCTGGCAAAAAGTAGTTCATTTTGATGCAAGCCGTTCTGAAACCAATCGGCAAATTACTCAAAATGCTTAACTCGCCAAAAAATCACTTTTGTTCCACAATGAATGTCTGGCAAAAAATAGTTTATTTCAAAGCAAGCCGTTCTGAAACCAATCGGCTAATTACTCAAAATGCTTAACTCGCCGAGAAAATCACTTTTGTTCCACAATGAATGTCTGGCAAAAAATAGTAAATTTCAATGCGAGCCGTTCTGAAACCAATCGGCAAATTACTCAAAATGCTTAACGCGCCGAGAAAATCACTTTTCTTCCACAATGAATGTCTGGCAAAAAATAGTAAATTTCAATGCAAGCCGTTTTGAAACCGATCGGCAAATTACTCAAAATGCTTAACGCGCCGAGAAAATCACTTTTTTCCCACAATGAATGCCTGGCAAAAAATAGTTAATTGTGATGCAAGCCGTTCTGAAACCAATCGGCTAATTACTCAAAATGCTTAACGCGCCGAGAAAATCACTTTTTTTCCCACAATGAATGCCTGGCAAAAGAAAGTTAATTGTGATGCAAGCCGTTCTGAAACCAATCGGCAAATTACTCAAAATGCTTAACTCGCCGAGAAAATCACTTTTGTTCCACAATGAATGCCTGGCAAAAAATAGTTAATTTCAATGCAAGCCGTTCTGAAACCAAACGGCAAATTACTCAAAATGCTTAACTCGCCGAGAAAATCACTTTTGTTCCACAATGAATGTCTGGCAAAAAATACTAAATTTCAATGGGAGCCGTTCTGAAACCAATCGGCAAATTACTCAAAATGCTTAACGCGGCGAGGAAATCACTTTTGTTCCACAATGAATGCCTGGCACAAAATAGTTAATTTCAATGCAAGCCGTTCTGAAAGCAATCGGCAAATTACTCAAAATGCTTAACTAGCCGAGAAAATCACTTTTGTTCCACAATGAATGTCTGGTAAAAAATAGTAAATTTCAATGCAAGCCGTTCTGAAACCGATCGGCAAATTACTCAAAATGCATAACGCGCCGAGAAAGTCACTTTTATCCCACAATGAATGCCCGGCAAAAAATAGTTAATTTTGATGCAAGCCGTTCTGAAACCAATCGGCAAATTACTCAAAATGCTTAACGCGCCGAGAAAATGACTTTTTTCCCACAATGAATGCCTGGCAAAAAATAGTAAATTTCAATGCAAGCCGTTCTGAAAGCAATCGGCAAATCACTCAAAATGCTGAACTCGCCGAGAAAATCACTTTTGTTCCACAATGAATGTCTGGCAAAAAGTAGTTCATTTTGATGCAAGCCGTTCTGAAACCAATCGGCAAATTACTCAAAATGCTTAACTCGCCAAAAAATCACTTTTGTTCCACAATGAATGTCTGGCAAAAAATAGTAAATTTCAATGCGAGCCGTTCTGAAACCAATCGGCAAATTACTCAAAATGCTTAACGCGCCGAGAAAATCACTTTTCTTCCACAATGAATGTCTGGCAAAAAATAGTAAATTTCAATGCAAGGCGTTCTGAAACCGATCGGCAAATTACTCAAAATGCTTAACGCGCCGAGAAAATCACTTTTTTCCCACAATGAATGCCTGGCAAAAAATAGTTAATTGTGATGCAAGCCGTTCTGAAACCAATCGGCAAATTACTCAAAATGCCTAACGCGCCGAGAAAATCACTTTTTTTCCCACAATGAATGCCTGGCAAAAGAAAGTTAATTGTGATGCAAGCCGTTCTGAAACCAATCGGCAAATTACTCAAAATGCTTAACGCGGCGAGGAAATCACTTTTGTTCCACAATGAATGCCTGGCACAAAATAGTTAATTTCAATGCAAGCAGTTCTGAAAGCAATCGGCAAATTACTCAAAATGCTTAACTAGCCGAGAAAACCACTTTTGTTCCACAATGAATGTCTGGTAAAAAATAGTAAATTTCAATGCAAGCCGTTCTGAAACCGATCGGCAAATTACTCAAAATGCATAACGCGCCGAGAAAGTCACTTTTATCCCACAATGAATGCCCGGCAAAAAATAGTTAATTTTGATGCAAGCCGTTCTGAAACCAATCGGCAAATTACTCAAAATGCTTAACGCGCCGAGAAAATCACTTTTTTCCCACAATGAATGCCTGGCAAAAAATAGTAAATTTCAATGCAAGCCGTTCTGAAAGCAATCGGCAAATTACTCAAAATGCTTAACACGCCAGGAAAATCACTTCTGTTTCACAATGAATTTCTGGCAAAAAATAGTTAATTGTGATGCAAGCCGTTCTGAAACCAATCGGCAAATTACTCAAAATGCTTAACTCGCCGAGAAAATCACTTTTGTTCCACAATGAATGTCTGGCAAAAAATAGTAAATTTCAATGCAAGCCGTTCTGAAACCGATCGGCAAATTACTCAAAATGCTTAACGCGCCGAGAAAATCACTTTTTTCCCACAATGAATGCCTGGCAAAAAATAGTTAATTGTGATGCAAGCCGTTCTGAAACCAATCGGCAAATTACTCAAAATGCTTAACGCGCCGAGAAAATCACTTTTTTTCCCACAATGAATGCCTGGCAAAAGAAAGTTAATTGTGATGCAAGCCGTTATGAAACCAATCGGCAAATTACTCAAAATGCTTAACGCGGCGAGGAAATCACTTTTGTTCCACAATGAATGCCTGGCACAAAATAGTTAATTACAATGCAAGCCGTTCTGAAAGCAATCGGCAAATTACTCAAAATGCTTAACTAGCCGAGAAAACCACTTTTGTTCCACAATGAATGTCTGGTAAAAAATAGTAAATTTCAATGCAAGCCGTTCTGAAACCGATCGGCAAATTACTCAAAATGCATAACGCGCCGAGAAAGTCACTTTTATCCCACAATGAATGCCCGGCAAAAAATAGTAAATTTCGATGCAAGCCGTTCTGAAACCAATCGGCAAATTACTCAAAATGCTTAACACGCCAGGAAAATCACTTCTGTTTCACAATGAATTTCTGGCAAAAAATAGTTAATTGTGATGCAAGCCGTTCTGAAACCAATCGGCAAATTACTCAAAATGCTTAACTCGCCGAGAAAATCACTTTTGTTCCACAATGAATGTCTGGCAAAAAATTGTTAATTTCAATGCAAGCCGCTCTGAAACCAATCGGCAAATTGCACAAAATGCTTAGCTCGCCGAGAAAATCACTTTTGTTCCACAATGAATGTCTGGCAAAAGATACTAAATTTCAATGCAAGCCGTTCTGAAACCAATCGGCAAATTACTCAAAATGCTGAACGCGCCGAGAAAATCAATTTTTTCCCACAATGAATGTCTGGCAAAAAATAGTTAATTTTGATGCAAGACGTTCTGAAACCAATCGGCAATTTACTCAAAATGCTTAACGCGGCGAGGAAATCACTTTTGTTCCACAATGAATGCCTGGCACAAAATAGTTAATTTCAATGCAAGCCGTTCTGAAAGCAATCGGCAAATTACTCAAAATGCTTAACTAGCCGAGAAAATCACTTTTGTTTCACAATGAATTTCTGGCAAAAAATAGTTAATTGTGATGCAAGCCGTTCTGAAACCAATCGGCAAATTACTCAAAATGCTTAACTCTCCGAGAAAATCTCTTTTGTTCCACAATGAATATCTGGCAAAATATAGTTAATTTCAATGCAAGCCGTTCTGAAACCAATCGGCAAATTACTCAAAATGCTTAACGCGCCGAGAAAATCACTTTTTTCCCACAATGAATGCCTAGGAAAAAGTAGTTAATTGTGATGCGAGCCGTTCTGAAACCAATCGGCAAATTACTCAAAATGCTTAACGCGCCGAGAAAATCACTTTTTTCCCCACAATGAATGCCTGGCAAAAAATAGTTAATTGTGATGCAAGCCGTTCTGAAACCAATCGGCAAATTACTCAAAATGCTTAACGCGCCGAGAAAATCACTTTTTTTCCCACAATGAATGCCTGGCAAAAGAAAGTTAATTGTGATGCAAGCCGTTCTGAAACCAATCGGCAAATTACTCAAAATGCTTAACGCGGCGAGGAAATCACTTTTGTTCCACAATGAATGCCTGGCACAAAATAGTTAATTTCAATGCAAGCCGTTCTGAAAGCAATCGGCAAATTACTCAAAATGCTTAACTAGCCGAGAAAACCACTTTTGTTCCACAATGAATGTCTGGTAAAAAATAGTAAATTTCAATGCAAGCCATTCTGAAAGCAATCGGCAAATTACTCAAAATGCTTAACTAGCCGAGAAAACCACTTTTGTTCCACAATGAATGTCTGGTAAAAAATAGTAAATTTCAATGCAAGCCGTTCTGAAACCGATCGGCAAATTACTCAAAATGCATAACGCGCCGAGAAAGTCACTTTTATCCCACAATGAATGCCCGGCAAAAAATAGTTAATTTTGATGCAAGCCGTTCTGAAACCAATCGGCAAATTACTCAAAATGCTTAACGCGCCGAGAAAATCACTTTTTTCCCACAATGAATGCCTGGCAAAAAATAGTAAATTTCAATGCAAGCCGTTCTGAAAGCAATCGGCAAATTACTCAAAATGCTTAACACGCCGAGAAAATCACTTCTGTTTCACAATGAATTTCTGGCAAAAAATAGTTAATTGTGATGCAAGCCGTTCTGAAACCAATCGGCAAATTACTCAAAATGCTTAACTCGCCGAGAAAATCACTTTTGTTCCACAATGAATGTCTGGCAAAAAATTGTTAATTTCAATGCAAGCCGCTCTGAAACCAATCGGCAAATTGCACAAAATGCTTAGCTCGCCGAGAAAATCACTTTTGTTCCACAATGAATGTCTGGCAAAAGATACTAAATTTCAATGCAAGCCGTTCTGAAACCAATCGGCAAATTACTCAAAATGCTGAACGCGCCGAGAAAATCACTTTTGTTCCACAATGAATGTCTGGCAAAAAGTAGTTCATTTTGATGCAAGCCGTTCTGAAACCAATCGGCAAATTACTCAAAATGCTTAACTCGCCAAAAAATCACTTTTGTTCCACAATGAATGTCTGGCAAAAAATAGTTTATTTCAAAGCAAGCCGTCCTGAAACCAATCGGCAAATTACTCAAAATGCTTAACTCGCCGAGAAAATCACTTTTGTTCCACAATGAATGTCTGGCAAAAAATAGTAAATTTCAATGCGAGCCGTTCTGAAACCAATCGGCAAATTACTCAAAATGCTTAACGCGCCGAGAAAATCACTTTTCTTCCACAATGAATGTCTGGCAAAAAATAGTAAATTTCAATGCAAGCCGTTCTGAAACCGATCGGCAAATTACTCAAAATGCTTAACGCGCCGAGAAAATCACTTTTTTCCCACAATGAATGCCTGGCAAAAAATAGTTAATTGTGATGCAAGCCGTTCTGAAACCAATCGGCAAATTACTCAAAATGCTTAACGCGCCGAGAAAATCACTTTTTTTCCCACAATGAATGCCTGGCAAAAGAAAGTTAATTGTGATGCAAGCCGTTCTGAAACCAATCGGCAAATTACTCAAAATGCTTAACTCGCCGAGAAATTCACTTTTGTTCCACGATGAATGCCTGGCAAAAAATAGTTAATTTCAATGCAAGCCTCTGAAACCAATCGGCAAATTACTCAAAATGCTTAACTCGCCGAGAAAATCACTTTTGTTCCACAATGAATGGCTGGCAAAAAATACTAAATTTCAATGGGAGCCGTTCTGAAACCAATCGGCAAATTACTCAAAATGCTTAACGCGGCGAGGAAATCACTTTTGTTCCACAATGAATGCCTGGCACAAAATAGTTAATTTCAATGCAAGCCGTTCTGAAAGCAATCGGCAAATTACTCAAAATGCTTAACTAGCCGAGAAAATCACTTTTGTTCCACAATGAATGTCTGGTAAAAAATAGTAAATTTCAATGCAAGCCGTTCTGAAACCGATCGGCAAATTACTCAAAATGCATAACGCGCCGAGAAAGTCACTTTTATCCCACAATGAATGCCCGGCAAAAAATAGTTAATTTTGATGCAAGCCGTTCTGAAACCAATCGGCAAATTACTCAAAATGCTTAACGCGCCGAGAAAATCACTTTTTTGCCACAATGAATGCCTGGCAAAAAATAGTAAATTTCAATGCAAGCCGTTCTGAAACCAATCGGCAAATTACTCAAAATGCTTAACGCGCCGAGAAAATCACTTTTGTTCCACAATGAATGTCTGGCAAAAAGTAGTTCATTTTGATGCAAGCCGTTCTGAAACCAATCGGCAAATTACTCAAAATGCTTAACTCGCCAAAAAATCACTTTTGTTCCACAATGAATGTCTGGCAAAAAATAGTTTATTTCAAAGCAAGCCGTTCTGAAACCAATCGGCAAATTACTCAAAATGCTTAACTCGCCGAGAAAATCACTTTTGTTCCACAATGAATGTCTGGCAAAAAATAGTAAATTTCAATGCGAGCCGTTCTGAAACCAATCGGCAAATTACTCAAAATGCTTAACGCGCCGAGAAAATCACTTTTCTTCCACAATGAATGTCTGGCAAAAAATAGTAAATTTCAATGCAAGCCGTTTTGAAACCGATCGGCAAATTACTCAAAATGCTTAACGCGCCGAGAAAATCACTTTTTTCCCACAATGAATGCCTGGCAAAAAATAGTTAATTGTGATGCAAGCCGTTCTGAAACCAATCGGCTAATTACTCAAAATGCTTAACGCGCCGAGAAAATCACTTTTTTTCCCACAATGAATGCCTGGCAAAAGAAAGTTAATTGTGATGCAAGCCGTTCTGAAACCAATCGGCAAATTACTCAAAATGCTTAACTCGCCGAGAAAATCACTTTTGTTCCACAATGAATGCCTGGCAAAAAATAGTTAATTTCAATGCAAGCCGTTCTGAAACCAAACGGCAAATTACTCAAAATGCTTAACTCGCCGAGAAAATCACTTTTGTTCCACAATGAATGTCTGGCAAAAAATACTAAATTTCAATGGGAGCCGTTCTGAAACCAATCGGCAAATTACTCAAAATGCTTAACGCGGCGAGGAAATCACTTTTGTTCCACAATGAATGCCTGGCACAAAATAGTTAATTTCAATGCAAGCCGTTCTGAAAGCAATCGGCAAATTACTCAAAATGCTTAACTAGCCGAGAAAATCACTTTTGTTCCACAATGAATGTCTGGTAAAAAATAGTAAATTTCAATGCAAGCCGTTCTGAAACCGATCGGCAAATTACTCAAAATGCATAACGCGCCGAGAAAGTCACTTTTATCCCACAATGAATGCCCGGCAAAAAATAGTTAATTTTGATGCAAGCCGTTCTGAAACCAATCGGCAAATTACTCAAAATGCTTAACGCGCCGAGAAAATCACTTTTTTCCCACAATGAATGCCTGGCAAAAAATAGTAAATTTCAATGCAAGCCGTTCTGAAAGCAATCGGCAAATCACTCAAAATGCTGAACTCGCCGAGAAAATCACTTTTGTTCCACAATGAATGTCTGGCAAAAAGTAGTTCATTTTGATGCAAGCCGTTCTGAAACCAATCGGCAAATTACTCAAAATGCTTAACTCGCCAAAAAATCACTTTTGTTCCACAATGAATGTCTGGCAAAAAATAGTAAATTTCAATGCGAGCCGTTCTGAAACCAATCGGCAAATTACTCAAAATGCTTAACGCGCCGAGAAAATCACTTTTCTTCCACAATGAATGTCTGGCAAAAAATAGTAAATTTCAATGCAAGCCGTTCTGAAACCGATCGGCAAATTACTCAAAATGCTTAACGCGCCGAGAAAATCACTTTTTTCCCACAATGAATGCCTGGCAAAAAATAGTTAATTGTGATGCAAGCCGTTCTGAAACCAATCGGCAAATTACTCAAAATGCTTAACGCGCCGAGAAAATCACTTTTTTTCCCACAATGAATGCCTGGCAAAAGAAAGTTAATTGTGATGCAAGCCGTTCTGAAACCAATCGGCAAATTACTCAAAATGCTTAACGCGGCGAGGAAATCACTTTTGTTCCACAATGAATGCCTGGCACAAAATAGTTAATTTCAATGCAAGCCGTTCTGAAAGCAATCGGCAAATTACTCAAAATGCTTAACTAGCCGAGAAAACCACTTTTGTTCCACAATGAATGTCTGGTAAAAAATAGTAAATTTCAATGCAAGCCGTTCTGAAACCGATCGGCAAATTACTCAAAATGCATAACGCGCCGAGAAAGTCACTTTTATCCCACAATGAATGCCCGGCAAAAAATAGTTAATTTTGATGCAAGCCGTTCTGAAACCAATCGGCAAATTACTCAAAATGCTTAACGCGCCGAGAAAATCACTTTTTTCCCACAACGAATGCCTGGCAAAAAATAGTAAATTTCAATGCAAGCCGTTCTGAAAGCAATCGGCAAATTACTCAAAATGCTTAACACGCCAGGAAAATCACTTCTGTTTCACAATGAATTTCTGGCAAAAAATAGTTAATTGTGATGCAAGCCGTTCTGAAACCAATCGGCAAATTACTCAAAATGCTTAACTCGCCGAGAAAATCACTTTTGTTCCACAATGAATGTCTGGCAAAAAATAGTAAATTTCAATGCAAGCCGTTCTGAAACCGATCGGCAAATTACTCAAAATGCTTAACGCGCCGAGAAAATCACTTTTTTCCCACAATGAATGCCTGGCAAAAAATAGTTAATTGTGATGCAAGCCGTTCTGAAACCAATCGGCAAATTACTCAAAATGCTTAACGCGCCGAGAAAATCACTTTTTTTCCCACAATGAATGCCTGGCAAAAGAAAGTTAATTGTGATGCAAGCCGTTCTGAAAGCAATCGGCAAATTACTCAAAATGCTTAACTAGCCGAGAAAACCACTTTTGTTCCACAATGAATGTCTGGTAAAAAATAGTAAATTTCAATGCAAGCCGTTCTGAAACCGATCGGCAAATTACTCAAAATGCATAACGCGCCGAGAAAGTCACTTTTATCCCACAATGAATGCCCGGCAAAAAATAGTTAATTTTGATGCAAGCCGTTCTGAAACCAATCGGCAAATTACTCAAAATGCTTAACGCGCCGAGAAAATCACTTTTTTCCCACAATGAATGCCTGGCAAAAAATAGTAAATTTCAATGCAAGCCGTTCTGAAAGCAATCGGCAAATTACTCAAAATGCTTAACACGCCAGGAAAATCACTTCTGTTTCACAATGAATTTCTGGCAAAAAATAGTTAATTGTGATGCAAGCCGTTCTGAAACCAATCGGCAAATTACTCAAAATGCTTAACTCGCCGAGAAAATCACTTTTGTTCCACAATGAATGTCTGGCAAAAAATTGTTAATTTCAATGCAAGCCGCTCTGAAACCAATCGGCAAATTGCACAAAATGCTTAGCTCGCCGAGAAAATCACTTTTGTTCCACAATGAATGTCTGGCAAAAGATACTAAATTTCAATGCAAGCCGTTCTGAAACCAATCGGCAAATTACTCAAAATGCTGAACGCGCCGAGAAAATCACTTTTTTCCCACAATGAATGTCTGGCAAAAAATAGTTAATTTTGATGCAAGACGTTCTGAAACCAATCGGCAATTTACTCAAAATGCTTAACGCGGCGAGGAAATCACTTTTGTTCCACAATGAATGCCTGGCACAAAATAGTTAATTTCAATGCAAGCCGTTCTGAAAGCAATCGGCAAATTACTCAAAATGCTTAACTAGCCGAGAAAATCACTTTTGTTTCACAATGAATTTCTGGCAAAAAATAGTTAATTGTGATGCAAGCCGTTCTGAAACCAATCGGCAAATTACTCAAAATGCTTAACTCTCCGAGAAAATCTCTTTTGTTCCACAATGAATATCTGGCAAAATATAGTTAATTTCAATGCAAGCCGTTCTGAAACCAATCGGCAAATTACTCAAAATGCTTAACGCGCCGAGAAAATCACTTTTTCCCCACAATGAATGCCTAGGAAAAAGTAGTTAATTGTGATGCGAGCCGTTCTGAAACCAATCGGCAAATTACTCAAAATGCTTAACGCGCCGAGAAAATCACTTTTTTCCCCACAATGAATGCCTGGCAAAAAATAGTTAATTGTGATGCAAGCCGTTCTGAAACCAATCGGCAAATTACTCAAAATGCTTAACGCGCCGAGAAAATCACTTTTTTTCCCACAATGAATGCCTGGCAAAAGAAAGTTAATTGTGATGCAAGCCGTTCTGAAACCAATCGGCAAATTACTCAAAATGCTTAACGCGGCGAGGAAATCACTTTTGTTCCACAATGAATGCCTGGCACAAAATAGTTAATTTCAATGCAAGCCGTTCTGAAAGCAATCGGCAAATTACTCAAAATGCTTAACTAGCCGAGAAAACCACTTTTGTTCCACAATGAATGTCTGGTAAAAAATAGTAAATTTCAATGCAAGCCGTTCTGAAAGCAATCGGCAAATTACTCAAAATGCTTAACTAGCCGAGGAAACCACTTTTGTTCCACAATGAATGTCTGGTAAAAAATAGTAAATTTCAATGCAAGCCGTTCTGAAACCGATCGGCAAATTACTCAAAATGCATAACGCGCCGAGAAAGTCACTTTTATCCCACAATGAATGCCCGGCAAAAAATAGTTAATTTTGATGCAAGCCGTTCTGAAACCAATCGGCAAATTACTCAAAATGCTTAACGCGCCGAGAAAATCACTTTTTTCCCACAATGAATGCCTGGCAAAAAATAGTAAATTTCAATGCAAGCCGTTCTGAAAGCAATCGGCAAATTACTCAAAATGCTTAACACGCCGAGAAAATCACTTCTGTTTCACAATGAATTTCTGGCAAAAAATAGTAAATTTCAATGCGAGCCGTTCTGAAACCAATCGGCAAATTACTCAAAATGCTTAACGCGCCGAGAAAATCACTTTTCTTCCACAATGAATGTCTGGCAAAAAATAGTAAATTTCAATGCAAGCCGTTTTGAAACCGATCGGCAAATTACTCAAAATGCTTAACGCGCCGAGAAAATCACTTTTTTCCCACAATGAATGCCTGGCAAAAAATAGTTAATTGTGATGCAAGCCGTTCTGAAACCAATCGGCTAATTACTCAAAATGCTTAACGCGCCGAGAAAATCACTTTTTTTCCCACAATGAATGCCTGGCAAAAGAAAGTTAATTGTGATGCAAGCCGTTCTGAAACCAATCGGCAAATTACTCAAAATGCTTAACTCGCCGAGAAAATCACTTTTGTTCCACAATGAATGCCTGGCAAAAAATAGTTAATTTCAATGCAAGCCGTTCTGAAACCAAACGGCAAATTACTCAAAATGCTTAACTCGCCGAGAAAATCACTTTTGTTCCACAATGAATGTCTGGCAAAAAATACTAAATTTCAATGGGAGCCGTTCTGAAACCAATCGGCAAATTACTCAAAATGCTTAACGCGGCGAGGAAATCACTTTTGTTCCACAATGAATGCCTGGCACAAAATAGTTAATTTCAATGCAAGCCGTTCTGAAAGCAATCGGCAAATTACTCAAAATGCTTAACTAGCCGAGAAAATCACTTTTGTTCCACAATGAATGTCTGGTAAAAAATAGTAAATTTCAATGCAAGCCGTTCTGAAACCGATCGGCAAATTACTCAAAATGCATAACGCGCCGAGAAAGTCACTTTTATCCCACAATGAATGCCCGGCAAAAAATAGTTAATTTTGATGCAAGCCGTTCTGAAACCAATCGGCAAATTACTCAAAATGCTTAACGCGCCGAGAAAATCACTTTTTTCCCACAATGAATGCCTGGCAAAAAATAGTAAATTTCAATGCAAGCCGTTCTGAAAGCAATCGGCAAATCACTCAAAATGCTGAACTCGCCGAGAAAATCACTTTTGTTCCACAATGAATGTCTGGCAAAAAGTAGTTCATTTTGATGCAAGCCGTTCTGAAACCAATCGGCAAATTACTCAAAATGCTTAACTCGCCAAAAAATCACTTTTGTTCCACAATGAATGTCTGGCAAAAAATAGTAAATTTCAATGCGAGCCGTTCTGAAACCAATCGGCAAATTACTCAAAATGCTTAACGCGCCGAGAAAATCACTTTTCTTCCACAATGAATGTCTGGCAAAAAATAGTAAATTTCAATGCAAGCCGTTCTGAAACCGATCGGCAAATTACTCAAAATGCTTAACGCGCCGAGAAAATCACTTTTTTCCCACAATGAATGCCTGGCAAAAAATAGTTAATTGTGATGCAAGCCGTTCTGAAACCAATCGGCAAATTACTCAAAATGCTTAACGCGCCGAGAAAATCACTTTTTTTCCCACAATGAATGCCTGGCAAAAGAAAGTTAATTGTGATGCAAGCCGTTCTGAAACCAATCGGCAAATTACTCAAAATGCTTAACGCGGCGAGGAAATCACTTTTGTTCCACAATGAATGCCTGGCACAAAATAGTTAATTTCAATGCAAGCCGTTCTGAAAGCAATCGGCAAATTACTCAAAATGCTTAACTAGCCGAGAAAACCACTTTTGTTCCACAATGAATGTCTGGTAAAAAATAGTAAATTTCAATGCAAGCCGTTCTGAAACCGATCGGCAAATTACTCAAAATGCATAACGCGCCGAGAAAGTCACTTTTATCCCACAATGAATGCCCGGCAAAAAATAGTTAATTTTGATGCAAGCCGTTCTGAAACCAATCGGCAAATTACTCAAAATGCTTAACGCGCCGAGAAAATCACTTTTTTCCCACAACGAATGCCTGGCAAAAAATAGTAAATTTCAATGCAAGCCGTTCTGAAAGCAATCGGCAAATTACTCAAAATGCTTAACACGCCAGGAAAATCACTTCTGTTTCACAATGAATTTCTGGCAAAAAATAGTTAATTGTGATGCAAGCCGTTCTGAAACCAATCGGCAAATTACTCAAAATGCTTAACTCGCCGAGAAAATCACTTTTGTTCCACAATGAATGTCTGGCAAAAAATAGTAAATTTCAATGCAAGCCGTTCTGAAACCGATCGGCAAATTACTCAAAATGCTTAACGCGCCGAGAAAATCACTTTTTTCCCACAATGAATGCCTGGCAAAAAATAGTTAATTGTGATGCAAGCCGTTCTGAAACCAATCGGCAAATTACTCAAAATGCTTAACGCGCCGAGAAAATCACTTTTTTTCCCACAATGAATGCCTGGCAAAAGAAAGTTAATTGTGATGCAAGCCGTTCTGAAAGCAATCGGCAAATTACTCAAAATGCTTAACTAGCCGAGAAAACCACTTTTGTTCCACAATGAATGTCTGGTAAAAAATAGTAAATTTCAATGCAAGCCGTTCTGAAACCGATCGGCAAATTACTCAAAATGCATAACGCGCCGAGAAAGTCACTTTTATCCCACAATGAATGCCCGGCAAAAAATAGTTAATTTTGATGCAAGCCGTTCTGAAACCAATCGGCAAATTACTCAAAATGCTTAACGCGCCGAGAAAATCACTTTTTTCCCACAATGAATGCCTGGCAAAAAATAGTAAATTTCAATGCAAGCCGTTCTGAAAGCAATCGGCAAATTACTCAAAATGCTTAACACGCCAGGAAAATCACTTCTGTTTCACAATGAATTTCTGGCAAAAAATAGTTAATTGTGATGCAAGCCGTTCTGAAACCAATCGGCAAATTACTCAAAATGCTTAACTCGCCGAGAAAATCACTTTTGTTCCACAATGAATGTCTGGCAAAAAATTGTTAATTTCAATGCAAGCCGCTCTGAAACCAATCGGCAAATTGCACAAAATGCTTAGCTCGCCGAGAAAATCACTTTTGTTCCACAATGAATGTCTGGCAAAAGATACTAAATTTCAATGCAAGCCGTTCTGAAACCAATCGGCAAATTACTCAAAATGCTGAACGCGCCGAGAAAATCACTTTTTTCCCACAATGAATGTCTGGCAAAAAATAGTTAATTTTGATGCAAGACGTTCTGAAACCAATCGGCAATTTACTCAAAATGCTTAACGCGGCGAGGAAATCACTTTTGTTCCACAATGAATGCCTGGCACAAAATAGTTAATTTCAATGCAAGCCGTTCTGAAAGCAATCGGCAAATTACTCAAAATGCTTAACTAGCCGAGAAAATCACTTTTGTTTCACAATGAATTTCTGGCAAAAAATAGTTAATTGTGATGCAAGCCGTTCTGAAACCAATCGGCAAATTACTCAAAATGCTTAACTCTCCGAGAAAATCTCTTTTGTTCCACAATGAATATCTGGCAAAATATAGTTAATTTCAATGCAAGCCGTTCTGAAACCAATCGGCAAATTACTCAAAATGCTTAACGCGCCGAGAAAATCACTTTTTCCCCACAATGAATGCCTAGGAAAAAGTAGTTAATTGTGATGCGAGCCGTTCTGAAACCAATCGGCAAATTACTCAAAATGCTTAACGCGCCGAGAAAATCACTTTTTTCCCCACAATGAATGCCTGGCAAAAAATAGTTAATTGTGATGCAAGCCGTTCTGAAACCAATCGGCAAATTACTCAAAATGCTTAACGCGCCGAGAAAATCACTTTTTTTCCCACAATGAATGCCTGGCAAAAGAAAGTTAATTGTGATGCAAGCCGTTCTGAAACCAATCGGCAAATTACTCAAAATGCTTAACGCGGCGAGGAAATCACTTTTGTTCCACAATGAATGCCTGGCACAAAATAGTTAATTTCAATGCAAGCCGTTCTGAAAGCAATCGGCAAATTACTCAAAATGCTTAACTAGCCGAGAAAACCACTTTTGTTCCACAATGAATGTCTGGTAAAAAATAGTAAATTTCAATGCAAGCCGTTCTGAAAGCAATCGGCAAATTACTCAAAATGCTTAACTAGCCGAGGAAACCACTTTTGTTCCACAATGAATGTCTGGTAAAAAATAGTAAATTTCAATGCAAGCCGTTCTGAAACCGATCGGCAAATTACTCAAAATGCATAACGCGCCGAGAAAGTCACTTTTATCCCACAATGAATGCCCGGCAAAAAATAGTTAATTTTGATGCAAGCCGTTCTGAAACCAATCGGCAAATTACTCAAAATGCTTAACGCGCCGAGAAAATCACTTTTTTCCCACAATGAATGCCTGGCAAAAAATAGTAAATTTCAATGCAAGCCGTTCTGAAAGCAATCGGCAAATTACTCAAAATGCTTAACACGCCGAGAAAATCACTTCTGTTTCACAATGAATTTCTGGCAAAAAATAGTTAATTGTGATGCAAGCCGTTCTGAAACCAATCGGCAAATTACTCAAAATGCTTAACTCGCCGAGAAAATCACTTTTGTTCCACAATGAATGTCTGGCAAAAAATTGTTAATTTCAATGCAAGCCGCTCTGAAACCAATCGGCAAATTGCACAAAATGCTTAGCTCGCCGAGAAAATCACTTTTGTTCCACAATGAATGTCTGGCAAAAGATACTAAATTTCAATGCAAGCCGTTCTGAAACCAATCGGCAAATTACTCAAAATGCTGAACGCGCCGAGAAAATCACTTTTTTCCCACAATGAATGTCTGGCAAAAAATAGTTAATTTTGATGCAAGACGTTCTGAAACCAATCGGCAATTTACTCAAAATGCTTAACGCGGCGAGGAAATCACTTTTGTTCCACAATGAATGCCTGGCACAAAATAGTTAATTTCAATGCAAGCCGTTCTGAAAGCAATCGGCAAATTACTCAAAATGCTTAACTCTCCGAGAAAATCTCTTTTGTTCCACAATGAATGTCTGGCAAAATATAGTTAATTTCAATGCAAGCCGTTCTGAAACCAATCGGCAAATTACTCAAAATGCTTAACGCGCCGAGAAAATCACTTTTTTCCCACAATGAATGCCTAGGAAAAAGTAGGTAATTGTGATGCAAGCCGTTCTGAAACCAATCGGCAAATTACTCAAAATGCTTAACTCGACGAGAAAATCACTTTTGTTCCACAATGAATGTCTGGAAAAAATAGTTAATTTCAATGCAAGCCGTTCTGAAACCAATCGGCAAATTACTCAAAATGCTTAACTCGCCAAAAAACCACTTTTGTTCCACAATGAATGTCTGGCAAAAAATAGTAAATTTCAATGCGAGCCGTTCTGAAACCAATCGGCAAATTACTCAAAATGCTTAACGCGCCGAGAAAATCACTTTTTTTCCCACAATGAATGCCTGGCAAAAGAAAGTTAATTGTGATGCAAGCCGTTCTGAAACCAATCGGCAAATTACTCAAAATGCTTAACGCGGCGAGAAAATCACTTTTGTTCCACAATGAATGTCTGGCAAAAAGTAGTTCATTTTGATGCAAGCCGTTCTGAAACCAATCGGCAAATTACTCAAAATGCTTAACTCGCCAAAAAATCACTTTTGTTCCACAATGAATGTCTGGCAAAAAATAGTAAATTTCAATGCGAGCCGTTCTGAAACCAATCGGCAAATTACTCAAAATGCTTAACGCGCCGAGAAAATCACTTTTCTTCCACAATGAATGTCTGGCAAAAAATAGTAAATTTCAATGCAAGGCGTTCTGAAACCGATCGGCAAATTACTCAAAATGCTTAACGCGCCGAGAAAATCACTTTTTTCCCACAATGAATGCCTGGCAAAAAATAGTTAATTGTGATGCAAGCCGTTCTGAAACCAATCGGCAAATTACTCAAAATGCTTAACGCGCCGAGAAAATCACATTTTTTCCCACAATGAATGCCTGGCAAAAGAAAGTTAATTGTGATGCAAGCCGTTCTGAAACCAATCGGCAAATTACTCAAAATGCTTAACGCGGCGAGGAAATCACTTTTGTTCCACAATGAATGCCTGGCACAAAATAGTTAATTTCAATGCAAGCCGTTCTGAAAGCAATCGGCAAATTACTCAAAATGCTTAACTAGCCGAGAAAACCACTTTTGTTCCACAATGAATGTCTGGTAACAAATAGTAAATTTCAATGCAAGCCGTTCTGAAACCGATCGGCAAATTACTCAAAATGCATAACGCGCCGAGAAAGTCACTTTTATCCCACAATGAATGCCTGGCAAAAAATAGTTAATTGTGATGCAAGCCGTTCTGAAACCAATCGGCAAATTACTCAAAATGCTTAACGCGCCGAGAAAATCACTTTTCTTCCACAATGAATGTCTGGCAAAAAATAGTAAATTTCAATGCAAGCCGTTCTGAAACCGATCGGGAAATTACTCAAAATGCTTAACGCGCCGAGAAAATCACTTTTTTCCCACAATGAATGCCTGGCAAAAAATAGTTAATTGTGATGCAAGCCGTTCTGAAACCAATCGGCAAATTACTCAAAATGCTTAACGCGCCGAGAAAATCACTTTTTTTCCCACAATGAATGCCTGGCAAAAGAAAGTTAATTGTGATGCAAGCCGTTCTGAAACCAATCGGCAAATTACTCAAAATGCTTAACTCGCCGAGAAATTCACTTTTGTTCCACGATGAATGCCTGGCAAAAAATAGTTAATTTCAATGCAAGCCTCTGAAACCAATCGGCAAATTACTCAAAATGCTTAACTCGCCGAGAAAATCACTTTTGTTCCACAATGAATGGCTGGCAAAAAATACTAAAGTTCAATGGGAGCCGTTCTGAAACCAATCGGCAAATTACTCAAAATGCTTAACGCGGCGAGGAAATCACTTTTGTTCCACAATGAATGCCTGGCACAAAATAGTTAATTTCAATGCAAGCCGTTCTGAAAGCAATCGGCAAATTACTCAAAATGCTTAACTAGCCGAGAAAATCACTTTTGTTCCACAATGAATGTCTGGTAAAAAATAGTAAATTTCAATGCAAGCCGTTCTGAAACCGATCGGCAAATTACTCAAAATGCATAACGCGCCGAGAAAGTCACTTTTATCCCACAATGAATGCCCGGCAAAAAATAGTTAATTTTGATGCAAGCCGTTCTGAAACCAATCGGCAAATTACTCAAAATGCTTAACGCGCCGAGAAAATCACTTTTTTGCCACAATGAATGCCTGGCAAAAAATAGTAAATTTCAATGCAAGCCGTTCTGAAACCAATCGGCAAATTACTCAAAATGCTTAACGCGCCGAGAAAATCACTTTTGTTCCACAATGAATGTCTGGCAAAAAGTAGTTCATTTTGATGCAAGCCGTTCTGAAACCAATCGGCAAATTACTCAAAATGCTTAACTCGCCAAAAAATCACTTTTGTTCCACAATGAATGTCTGGCAAAAAATAGTTTATTTCAAAGCAAGCCGTTCTGAAACCAATCGGCAAATTACTCAAAATGCTTAACTCGCCGAGAAAATCACTTTTGTTCCACAATGAATGTCTGGCAAAAAATAGTAAATTTCAATGCGAGCCGTTCTGAAACCAATCGGCAAATTACTCAAAATGCTTAACGCGCCGAGAAAATCACTTTTCTTCCACAATGAATGTCTGGCAAAAAATAGTAAATTTCAATGCAAGCCGTTTTGAAACCGATCGGCAAATTACTCAAAATGCTTAACGCGCCGAGAAAATCACTTTTTTCCCACAATGAATGCCTGGCAAAAAATAGTTAATTGTGATGCAAGCCGTTCTGAAACCAATCGGCTAATTACTCAAAATGCTTAACGCGCCGAGAAAATCACTTTTTTTCCCACAATGAATGCCTGGCAAAAGAAAGTTAATTGTGATGCAAGCCGTTCTGAAACCAATCGGCAAATTACTCAAAATGCTGAACTCGCCGAGAAAATCACTTTTGTTCCACAATGAATGCCTGGCAAAAAATAGTTAATTTCAATGCAAGCCGTTCTGAAACCAAACGGCAAATTACTCAAAATGCTTAACTCGCCGAGAAAATCACTTTTGTTCCACAATGAATGTCTGGCAAAAAATACTAAATTTCAATGGGAGCCGTTCTGAAACCAATCGGCAAATTACTCAAAATGCTTAACGCGGCGAGGAAATCACTTTTGTTCCACAATGAATGCCTGGCACAAAATAGTTAATTTCAATGCAAGCCGTTCTGAAAGCAATCGGCAAATTACTCAAAATGCTTAACTAGCCGAGAAAATCACTTTTGTTCCACAATGAATGTCTGGTAAAAAATAGTAAATTTCAATGCAAGCCGTTCTGAAACCGATCGGCAAATTACTCAAAATGCATAACGCGCCGAGAAAGTCACTTTTATCCCACAATGAATGCCCGGCAAAAAATAGTTAATTTTGATGCAAGCCGTTCTGAAACCAATCGGCAAATTACTCAAAATGCTTAACGCGCCGAGAAAATCACTTTTTTCCCACAATGAATGCCTGGCAAAAAATAGTAAATTTCAATGCAAGCCGTTCTGAAAGCAATCGGCAAATCACTCAAAATGCTGAACTCGCCGAGAAAATCACTTTTGTTCCACAATGAATGTCTGGCAAAAAATAGTAAATTTCAATGCGAGCCGTTCTGAAACCAATCGTCAAATTACTCAAAATGCTTAACGCGCCGAGAAAATCACTTTTCTTCCACAATGAATGTCTGGCAAAAAATAGTAAATTTCAATGCAAGCCGTTCTGAAACCGATCGGCAAATTACTCAAAATGCTTAACGCGCCGAGAAAATCAATTTTTTCCCACAATGAATGCCTGGCAAAAAATAGTTAATTGTGATGCAAGCCGTTCTGAAACCAATCGGCAAATTACTCAAAATGCTTAACGCGGCGAGGAAATCACTTTTGTTCCACAATGAATGCCTGGCACAAAATAGTTAATTTCAATGCAAGCCGTTCTGAAAGCAATCGGCAAATTACTCAAAATGCTTAACTAGCCGAGAAAACCACTTTTGTTCCACAATGAATGTCTGGCAAAAGATACTAAATTTCAATGCAAGCCGTTCTGAAACCAATCGGCAAATTACTCAAAATGCTGAACGCGCCGAGAAAATCACTTTTTTCCCACAATGAATGTCTGGCAAAAAATAGTTAATTTTGATGCAAGACGTTCTGAAACCAATCGGCAATTTACTCAAAATGCTTAACGCGGCGAGGAAATCACTTTTGTTCCACAATGAATGCCTGGCACAAAATAGTTAATTTCAATGCAAGCCGTTCTGAAAGCAATCGGCAAATTACTCAAAATGCTTAACTAGCCGAGAAAATCACTTTTGTTTCACAATGAATTTCTGGCAAAAAATAGTTAATTGTGATGCAAGCCGTTCTGAAACCAATCGGCAAATTACTCAAAATACTTAACTCTCCGAGAAAATCTCTTTTGTTCCACAATGAATATCTGGCAAAATATAGTTAATTTCAATGCAAGCCGTTCTGAAACCAATCGGCAAATTACTCAAAATGCTTAACGCGCCGAGAAAATCACTTTTTCCCCACAATGAATGCCTAGGAAAAAGTAGTTAATTGTGATGCGAGCCGTTCTGAAACCAATCGGCAAATTACTCAAAATGCTTAACGCGCCGAGAAAATCACTTTTTTCCCCACAATGAATGCCTGGCAAAAAATAGTTAATTGTGATGCAAGCCGTTCTGAAACCAATCGGCAAATTACTCAAAATGCTTAACGCGCCGAGAAAATCACTTTTTTGCCCACAATGAATGCCTGGCAAAAGAAAGTTAATTGTGATGCAAGCCGTTCTGAAACCAATCGGCAAATTACTCAAAATGCTTAACGCGGCGAGGAAATCACTTTTGTTCCACAATGAATGCCTGGCACAAAATAGTTAATTTCAATGCAAGCCGTTCTGAAAGCAATCGGCAAATTACTCAAAATGCTTAACTAGCCGAGAAAACCACTTTTGTTCCACAATGAATGTCTGGTAAAAAATAGTAAATTTCAATGCAAGCCGTTCTGAAAGCAATCGGCAAATTACTCAAAATGCTTAACTAGCCGAGAAAACCACTTTTGTTCCACAATGAATGTCTGGTAAAAAAATAGTAAATTTCAATGCAAGCCGTTCTGAAACCGATCGGCAAATTACTCAAAATGCATAACGCGCCGAGAAAGTCACTTTTATCCCACAATGAATGCCCGGCAAAAAATAGTTAATTTTGATGCAAGCCGTTCTGAAACCAATCGGCAAATTACTCAAAATGCTTAACGCGCCGAGAAAATCACTTTTTTCCCACAATGAATGCCTGGCAAAAAATAGTAAATTTCAATGCAAGCCGTTCTGAAAGCAATCGGCAAATTACTCAAAATGCTTAACACGCCGAGAAAATCACTTCTGTTTCACAATGAATTTCTGGCAAAAAATAGTTAATTGTGATGCAAGCCGTTCTGAAACCAATCGGCAAATTACTCAAAATGCTTAACTCGCCGAGAAAATCACTTTTGTTCCACAATGAATGTCTGGCAAAAAATTGTTAATTTCAATGCAAGCCGCTCTGAAACCAATCGGCAAATTGCACAAAATGCTTAGCTCGCCGAGAAAATCACTTTTGTTCCACAATGAATGTCTGGCAAAAGATACTAAATTTCAATGCAAGCCGTTCTGAAACCGATCGGCAAATTACTCAAAATGCTTAACGCGCCGAGAAAATCACTTTTTTCCCACAATGAATGCCTGGCAAAAAATAGTTAATTGTGATGCAAGCCGTTCTGAAACCAATCGGCAAATTACTCAAAATGCTTAACGCGGCGAGGAAATCACTTTTGTTCCACAATGAATGCCTGGCACAAATTAGTTAATTTCAATGCAAGCCGTTCTGAAAGCAATCGGCAAATTACTCAAAATGCTTAACTAGCCGAGAAAATCACTTTTGTTCCACAATGAATGTCCGGTAAAAAATAGTAAATTTCAATGCAAGCCGTTCTGAAACCGATCGGCAAATTACTCAAAATGCATAACGCGCCGAGAAAGTCACTTTTATCCCACAATGAATGCCCGGCAAAAAATAGTTAATTTTGATGCAAGCCGTTCTGAAACCAATCGGCAAATTACTCAAAATGCTTAACGCGCCGAGAAAATCACTTTTGTTCCACAATGAATGCCTGGCACAAAATAGTTAATTTCAATGCAAGCCGTTCTGAAAGCAATCGGCAAATTACTCAAAATGCTTAACTAGCCGAGAAAATCACTTTTGTTTCACAATGAATTTCTGGCAAAAAATAGTTAATTGTGATGCAAGCCGTTCTGAAACCAATCGGCAAATTACTCAAAATGCTTAACTCTGCGAGAAAATCTCTTTTGTTCCACAATGAATGTCTGGCAAAATATAGTTAATTTCAATGCAAGCCGTTCTGAAACCAATCGGCAAATTACTCAAAATGCTTAACGCGCCGAGAAAATCACTTTTTTCCCACAATGAATGCCTAGGAAAAAGTAGTTAATTGTGATGCAAGCCGTTCTGAAACCAATCGGCAAATTACTCAAAATGCTTAACTCGACGAGAAAATCACTTTTGTTCCACAATGAATGTCTGGAAAAAATAGTTAATTTCAATGCAAGCCGTTCTGAAACCAATCGGCAAATTACTCAAAATGCTTAACTCGTCGAGAAAATCACTTTTGTTCCACAATGAATGTCTGGCAAAAAATAGTAAATTTCAATGCCAGCCGTTCTGGAACCAATCGGCAAATTACTCAAAATGCTTAACGCGCCGAGAAAATCACTTTTGTTCCACAACGAATGCCTGGCACAAAATAGTTAGTTTCAATGCAAGCCGTTCTGAAAGCAATCGGCAAATTACTCAAAATGCTTATCTCGCCGAGAAAATCACTTTTGTTCCACAATGAATGTCTGGCAAAAAGTAGTTCATTTTGATGCAGGCCGTTCTGAAACCAATCGGCAAATTACTCAAAATGCTTAACTTGCCGAGAAAATCACTTTTGTTCCACAATGAATGTCTGGCAAAAAATAGTAGATTTCAATGCAAGCCGTTCTGGAACCAATCGGCAAATTACTCAAAATGCTTAACGCGCCGAGAAAATCACTTTTGTTCCACAACGAATGCCTGGCACAAAATAGTTAGTTTCAATGCAAGCCGTTCTGAAAGCAATCGGCAAATTACTCAAAATGCTTATCTCGCCGAGAAAATCACTTTTGTTCCACAATGAATGTCTGGCAAAAAGTAGTTCATTTTGATGCAGGCCGTTCTGAAACCAATCGGCAAATTACTCAAAATGCTTAACTCGCCGAGAAAATCACTTTTGTTCCACAATGAATGTCTGGCAAAAAATAGTAGATTTCAATGCAAGCAGTTCTGAAACCAATCGGCAAATTACTCAAAATGCTGAACTCGCCGAGAAAATCACTTTTTTCCCACAATGAATGTCTGGCAAAAAATAGTTAATTTTGATGCAAGACGTTCTGAAACCAATCGGCAATTTACTCAAAATGCTTAACGCGGCGAGGAAATCACTTTTGTTCCACAATGAATGCCTGGCACAAAATAGTTAATTTCAATGCAAGCCGTTCTGAAAGCAATCGGCAAATTACTCAAAATGCTTAACTAGCCGAGAAAATCACTTTTGTTTCACAATGAATTTCTGGCAAAAAATAGTTAATTGTGATGCAAGCCGTTCTGAAACCAATCGGCAAATTACTCAAAATGCTTAACTCTGCGAGAAAATCTCTTTTGTTCCACAATGAATGTCTGGCAAAATATAGTTAATTTCAATGCAAGCCGTTCTGAAACCAATCGGCAAATTACTCAAAATGCTTAACGCGGAGAAAATCACTTTTTTCCCACAATGAATGCCTAGGAAAAAGTAGTTAATTGTGATGCAAGCCGTTCTGAAACCGATCGGGAAATTACTCAAAATGCTTAACGCGCCGAGAAAATCACTTTTTTCCCACAATGAATGCCTGGCAAAAAATAGTTAATTGTGATGCAAGCCGTTCTGAAACCAATCGGCAAATTACTCAAAATGCTTAACGCGCCGAGAAAATCACTTTTTTTCCCACAATGAATGCCTGGCAAAAGAAAGTTAATTGTGATGCAAGCCGTTCTGAAACCAATCGGCAAATTACTCAAAATGCTTAACTCGCCGAGAAATTCACTTTTGTTCCACGATGAATGCCTGGCAAAAAATAGTTAATTTCAATGCAAGCCTCTGAAACCAATCGGCAAATTACTCAAAATGCTTAACTCGCCGAGAAAATCACTTTTGTTCCACAATGAATGGCTGGCAAAAAATACTAAATTTCAATGGGAGCCGTTCTGAAACCAATCGGCAAATTACTCAAAATGCTTAACGCGGCGAGGAAATCACTTTTGTTCCACAATGAATGCCTGGCACAAAATAGTTAATTTCAATGCAAGCCGTTCTGAAAGCAATCGGCAAATTACTCAAAATGCTTAACTAGCCGAGAAAATCACTTTTGTTCCACAATGAATGTCTGGTAAAAAATAGTAAATTTCAATGCAAGCCGTTCTGAAACCGATCGGCAAATTACTCAAAATGCATAACGCGCCGAGAAAGTCACTTTTATCCCACAATGAATGCCCGGCAAAAAATAGTTAATTTTGATGCAAGCCGTTCTGAAACCAATCGGCAAATTACTCAAAATGCTTAACGCGCCGAGAAAATCACTTTTTTGCCACAATGAATGCCTGGCAAAAAATAGTAAATTTCAATGCAAGCCGTTCTGAAACCAATCGGCAAATTATTCAAAATGCTTAACGCGCCGAGAAAATCACTTTTGTTCCACAATGAATGTCTGGCAAAAAGTAGTTCATTTTGATGCAAGCCGTTCTGAAACCAATCGGCAAATTACTCAAAATGCTTAACTCGCCAAAAAATCACTTTTGTTCCACAATGAATGTCTGGCAAAAAATAGTTTATTTCAAAGCAAGCCGTTCTGAAACCAATCGGCAAATTACTCAAAATGCTTAACTCGCCGAGAAAATCACTTTTGTTCCACAATGAATGTCTGGCAAAAAATAGTAAATTTCAATGCGAGCCGTTCTGAAACCAATCGGCAAATTACTCAAAATGCTTAACGCGCCGAGAAAATCACTTTTCTTCCACAATGAATGTCTGGCAAAAAATAGTAAATTTCAATGCAAGCCGTTTTGAAACCGATCGGCAAATTACTCAAAATGCTTAACGCGCCGAGAAAATCACTTTTTTCCCACAATGAATGCCTGGCAAAAAATAGTTAATTGTGATGCAAGCCGTTCTGAAACCAATCGGCTAATTACTCAAAATGCTTAACGCGCCGAGAAAATCACTTTTTTTCCCACAATGAATGCCTGGCAAAAGAAAGTTAATTGTGATGCAAGCCGTTCTGAAACCAATCGGCAAATTACTCAAAATGCTGAACTCGCCGAGAAAATCACTTTTGTTCCACAATGAATGCCTGGCAAAAAATAGTTAATTTCAATGCAAGCCGTTCTGAAACCAAACGGCAAATTACTCAAAATGCTTAACTCGCCGAGAAAATCACTTTTGTTCCACAATGAATGTCTGGCAAAAAATACTAAATTTCAATGGGAGCCGTTCTGAAACCAATCGGCAAATTACTCAAAATGCTTAACGCGGCGAGGAAATCACTTTTGTTCCACAATGAATGCCTGGCACAAAATAGTTAATTTCAATGCAAGCCGTTCTGAAAGCAATCGGCAAATTACTCAAAATGCTTAACTAGCCGAGAAAATCACTTTTGTTCCACAATGAATGTCTGGTAAAAAATAGTAAATTTCAATGCAAGCCGTTCTGAAACCGATCGGCAAATTACTCAAAATGCATAACGCGCCGAGAAAGTCACTTTTATCCCACAATGAATGCCCGGCAAAAAATAGTTAATTTTGATGCAAGCCGTTCTGAAACCAATCGGCAAATTACTCAAAATGCTTAACGCGCCGAGAAAATCACTTTTTTCCCACAATGAATGCCTGGCAAAAAATAGTAAATTTCAATGCAAGCCGTTCTGAAAGCAATCGGCAAATCACTCAAAATGCTGAACTCGCCGAGAAAATCACTTTTGTTCCACAATGAATGTCTGGCAAAAAATAGTAAATTTCAATGCGAGCCGTTCTGAAACCAATCGGCAAATTACTCAAAATGCTTAACGCGCCGAGAAAATCACTTTTCTTCCACAATGAATGTCTGGCAAAAAATAGTAAATTTCAATGCAAGCCGTTCTGAAACCGATCGGCAAATTACTCAAAATGCTTAACGCGCCGAGAAAATCAATTTTTTCCCACAATGAATGCCTGGCAAAAAATAGTTAATTGTGATGCAAGCCGTTCTGAAACCAATCGGCAAATTACTCAAAATGCTTAACGCGGCGAGGAAATCACTTTTGTTCCACAATGAATGCCTGGCACAAAATAGTTAATTTCAATGCAAGCCGTTCTGAAAGCAATCGGCAAATTACTCAAAATGCTTAACTAGCCGAGAAAACCACTTTTGTTCCACAATGAATGTCTGGTAACAAATAGTAAATTTCAATGCAAGCCGTTCTGAAACCGATCGGCAAATTACTCAAAATGCATAACGCGCCGAGAAAGTCACTTTTATCCCACAATGAATGCCTGGCAAAAAATAGTTAATTGTGATGCAAGCCGTTCTGAAACCAATCGGCAAATTACTCAAAATGCTTAACGCGCCGAGAAAATCACTTTTCTTCCACAATGAATGTCTGGCAAAAAATAGTAAATTTCAATGCAAGCCGTTCTGAAACCGATCGGGAAATTACTCAAAATGCTTAACGCGCCGAGAAAATCACTTTTTTCCCACAATGAATGCCTGGCAAAAAATAGTTAATTGTGATGCAAGCCGTTCTGAAACCAATCGGCAAATTACTCAAAATGCTTAACGCGCCGAGAAAATCACTTTTTTTCCCACAATGAATGCCTGGCAAAAGAAAGTTAATTGTGATGCAAGCCGTTCTGAAACCAATCGGCAAATTACTCAAAATGCTTAACTCGCCGAGAAAATCACTTTTGTTCCACAATGAATGTCTGGCAAAAAATTGTTAATTTCAATGCAAGCCGCTCTGAAACCAATCGGCAAATTGCACAAAATGCTTAGCTCGCCGAGAAAATCACTTTTGTTCCACAATGAATGTCTGGCAAAAGATACTAAATTTCAATGCAAGCCGTTCTGAAACCAATCGGCAAATTACTCAAAATGCTGAACGCGCCGAGAAAATCACTTTTTTCCCACAATGAATGTCTGGCAAAAAATAGTTAATTTTGATGCAAGACGTTCTGAAACCAATCGGCAATTTACTCAAAATGCTTAACGCGGCGAGGAAATCACTTTTGTTCCACAATGAATGCCTGGCACAAAATAGTTAATTTCAATGCAAGCCGTTCTGAAAGCAATCGGCAAATTACTCAAAATGCTTAACTAGCCGAGAAAATCACTTTTGTTTCACAATGAATTTCTGGCAAAAAATAGTTAATTGTGATGCAAGCCGTTCTGAAACCAATCGGCAAATTACTCAAAATGCTTAACTCTCCGAGAAAATCTCTTTTGTTCCACAATGAATATCTGGCAAAATATAGTTAATTTCAATGCAAGCCGTTCTGAAACCAATCGGCAAATTACTCAAAATGCTTAACGCGCCGAGAAAATCACTTTTTCCCCACAATGAATGCCTAGGAAAAAGTAGTTAATTGTGATGCGAGCCGTTCTGAAACCAATCGGCAAATTACTCAAAATGCTTAACGCGCCGAGAAAATCACTTTTTTCCCCACAATGAATGCCTGGCAAAAAATAGTTAATTGTGATGCAAGCCGTTCTGAAACCAATCGGCAAATTACTCAAAATGCTTAACGCGCCGAGAAAATCACTTTTTTTCCCACAATGAATGCCTGGCAAAAGAAAGTTAATTGTGATGCAAGCCGTTCTGAAACCAATCGGCAAATTACTCAAAATGCTTAACGCGGCGAGGAAATCACTTTTGTTCCACAATGAATGCCTGGCACAAAATAGTTAATTTCAATGCAAGCCGTTCTGAAAGCAATCGGCAAATTACTCAAAATGCTTAACTAGCCGAGAAAACCACTTTTGTTCCACAATGAATGTCTGGTAAAAAATAGTAAATTTCAATGCAAGCCGTTCTGAAAGCAATCGGCAAATTACTCAAAATGCTTAACTAGCCGAGAAAACCACTTTTGTTCCACAATGAATGTCTGGTAAAAAAATAGTAAATTTCAATGCAAGCCGTTCTGAAACCGATCGGCAAATTACTCAAAATGCATAACGCGCCGAGAAAGTCACTTTTATCCCACAATGAATGCCCGGCAAAAAATAGTTAATTTTGATGCAAGCCGTTCTGAAACCAATCGGCAAATTACTCAAAATGCTTAACGCGCCGAGAAAATCACTTTTTTCCCACAATGAATGCCTGGCAAAAAATAGTAAATTTCAATGCAAGCCGTTCTGAAAGCAATCGGCAAATTACTCAAAATGCTTAACACGCCGAGAAAATCACTTCTGTTTCACAATGAATTTCTGGCAAAAAATAGTTAATTGTGATGCAAGCCGTTCTGAAACCAATCGGCAAATTACTCAAAATGCTTAACTCGCCGAGAAAATCACTTTTGTTCCACAATGAATGTCTGGCAAAAAATTGTTAATTTCAATGCAAGCCGCTCTGAAACCAATCGGCAAATTGCACAAAATGCTTAGCTCGCCGAGAAAATCACTTTTGTTCCACAATGAATGTCTGGCAAAAGATACTAAATTTCAATGCAAGCCGTTCTGAAACCGATCGGCAAATTACTCAAAATGCTTAACGCGCCGAGAAAATCACTTTTTTCCCACAATGAATGCCTGGCAAAAAATAGTTAATTGTGATGCAAGCCGTTCTGAAACCAATCGGCAAATTACTCAAAATGCTTAACGCGGCGAGGAAATCACTTTTGTTCCACAATGAATGCCTGGCACAAATTAGTTAATTTCAATGCAAGCCGTTCTGAAAGCAATCGGCAAATTACTCAAAATGCTTAACTAGCCGAGAAAATCACTTTTGTTCCACAATGAATGTCCGGTAAAAAATAGTAAATTTCAATGCAAGCCGTTCTGAAACCGATCGGCAAATTACTCAAAATGCATAACGCGCCGAGAAAGTCACTTTTATCCCACAATGAATGCCCGCCAAAAAATAGTTAATTTTGATGCAAGCCGTTCTGAAACCAATCGGCAAATTACTCAAAATGCTTAACGCGCCGAGAAAATCACTTTTGTTCCACAATGAATGCCTGGCACAAAATAGTTAATTTCAATGCAAGCCGTTCTGAAAGCAATCGGCAAATTACTCAAAATGCTTAACTAGCCGAGAAAATCACTTTTGTTTCACAATGAATTTCTGGCAAAAAATAGTTAATTGTGATGCAAGCCGTTCTGAAACCAATCGGCAAATTACTCAAAATGCTTAACTCTGCGAGAAAATCTCTTTTGTTCCACAATGAATGTCTGGCAAAATATAGTTAATTTCAATGCAAGCCGTTCTGAAACCAATCGGCAAATTACTCAAAATGCTTAACGCGCCGAGAAAATCACTTTTTTCCCACAATGAATGCCTAGGAAAAAGTAGTTAATTGTGATGCAAGCCGTTCTGAAACCAATCGGCAAATTACTCAAAATGCTTAACTCGACGAGAAAATCACTTTTGTTCCACAATGAATGTCTGGAAAAAATAGTTAATTTCAATGCAAGCCGTTCTGAAACCAATCGGCAAATTACTCAAAATGCTTAACTCGTCGAGAAAATCACTTTTGTTCCACAATGAATGTCTGGCAAAAAATAGTAAATTTCAATGCCAGCCGTTCTGGAACCAATCGGCAAATTACTCAAAATGCTTAACGCGCCGAGAAAATCACTTTTGTTCCACAACGAATGCCTGGCACAAAATAGTTAGTTTCAATGCAAGCCGTTCTGAAAGCAATCGGCAAATTACTCAAAATGCTTATCTCGCCGAGAAAATCACTTTTGTTCCACAATGAATGTCTGGCAAAAAGTAGTTCATTTTGATGCAGGCCGTTCTGAAACCAATCGGCAAATTACTCAAAATGCTTAACTCGCCGAGAAAATCACTTTTGTTCCACAATGAATGTCTGGCAAAAAATAGTAGATTTCAATGCAAGCCGTTCTGGAACCAATCGGCAAATTACTCAAAATGCTTAACGCGCCGAGAAAATCACTTTTGTTCCACAACGAATGCCTGGCACAAAATAGTTAGTTTCAATGCAAGCCGTTCTGAAAGCAATCGGCAAATTACTCAAAATGCTTATCTCGCCGAGAAAATCACTTTTGTTCCACAATGAATGTCTGGCAAAAAGTAGTTCATTTTGATGCAGGCCGTTCTGAAACCAATCGGCAAATTACTCAAAATGCTTAACTCGCCGAGAAAATCACTTTTGTTCCACAATGAATGTCTGGCAAAAAATAGTAGATTTCAATGCAAGCAGTTCTGAAACCAATCGGCAAATTACTCAAAATGCTGAACTCGCCGAGAAAATCACTTTTTTCCCACAATGAATGTCTGGCAAAAAATAGTTAATTTTGATGCAAGACGTTCTGAAACCAATCGGCAATTTACTCAAAATGCTTAACGCGGCGAGGAAATCACTTTTGTTCCACAATGAATGCCTGGCACAAAATAGTTAATTTCAATGCAAGCCGTTCTGAAAGCAATCGGCAAATTACTCAAAATGCTTAACTAGCCGAGAAAATCACTTTTGTTTCACAATGAATTTCTGGCAAAAAATAGTTAATTGTGATGCAAGCCGTTCTGAAACCAATCGGCAAATTACTCAAAATGCTTAACTCTGCGAGAAAATCTCTTTTGTTCCACAATGAATGTCTGGCAAAATATAGTTAATTTCAATGCAAGCCGTTCTGAAACCAATCGGCAAATTACTCAAAATGCTTAACGCGGAGAAAATCACTTTTTTCCCACAATGAATGCCTAGGAAAAAGTAGTTAATTGTGATGCAAGCCGTTCTGAAACCAATCGGCAAATTACTCAAAATGCTTAACTCGACGAGAAAATCACTTTTGTTCCACGATGAATGTCTGGAAAAAATAGTTAATTTCAATGCAAGCCGTTCTGAGACCAATCGGCAAATTACTCAAAATGCTTAACTCGCCAAAAAATCACTTTTGTTCCACAATGAATGTCTGGCAAAAAATAGTTTATTTCAAAGCAAGCCGTTCTGAAACCAATCGGCAAATTACTCAAAATGCTTAACTCGCCGAGAAAATCACTTTTGTTCCACAATGAATGTCTGGCAAAAAATAGTAAATTTCAATGCGAGCCGTTCTGAAACCAATCGGCAAATTACTCAAAATGCTTAACGCGCCGAGAAAATCACTTTTCTTCCACAATGAATGTCTGGCAAAAAATAGTAAATTTCAATGCAAGCCGTTCTGAAACCGATCGGCAAATTACTCAAAATGCTTAACGCGCCGAGAAAATCACTTTTTTCCCACAATGAATGCCTAGCAAAAAATAGTTAATTGTGATGCAAGCCGTTCTGAAACCAATAGGCAAGTTACTCAAAATGCTTAACGCGCCGAGAAAATCACTTTTTTTCCCACAATGAATGCCTGGCAAAAGAAAGTTAATTGCAAGCCGTTCTGAAACCAATCGGCAAATTACTCAAAATGCTTAACTCGCCGAGAAAATCACTTTTGTTCCACAATGAATGCCTGGCAAAAAATAGTTAATTTCAATGCAAGCCGTTCTGAAACCAATCGGCAAATTACTCAAAATGCTTAACTCGCCGAGAAAATCACTTTTGTTCCACAATGAATGTCTGGCGAAAAATACTAAATTTCAATGGGAGCCGTTCTGAAACCAATCGGCAAATTACTCAAAATGCTTAACGCGGCGAGGAAATCACTTTTGTTCCACAATGAATGCCTGGCACAAATTAGTTAATTTCAATGCAAGCCGTTCTGAAAGCAATCGGCAAATTACTCAAAATGCTTAACTAGCCGAGAAAATCACTTTTGTTCCACAATGAATGTCCGGTAAAAAATAGTAAATTTCAATGCAAGCCGTTCTGAAACCGATCGGCAAATTACTCAAAATGCATAACGCGCCGAGAAAGTCACTTTTATCCCACAATGAATGCCCGGCAAAAAATAGTTAATTTTGATGCAAGCCGTTCTGAAACCAATCGGCAAATTACTCAAAATGCTTAACGCGCCGAGAAAATCACTTTTGTTCCACAATGAATGCCTGGCACAAAATAGTTAATTTCAATGCAAGCCGTTCTGAAAGCAATCGGCAAATTACTCAAAATGCTTAACTAGCCGAGAAAATCACTTTTGTTTCACAATGAATTTCTGGCAAAAAATAGTTAATTGTGATGCAAGCCGTTCTGAAAACAATCGGCAAATTACTCAAAATGCTTAACTCTGCGAGAAAATCTCTTTTGTTCCACAATGAATGTCTGGCAAAATATAGTTAATTTCAATGCAAGCCGTTCTGAAACCAATCGGCAAATTACTCAAAATGCTTAACGCGCCGAGAAAATCACTTTTTTCCCACAATGAATGCCTAGGAAAAAGTAGTTAATTGTGATGCAAGCCGTTCTGAAACCAATCGGCAAATTACTCAAAATGCTTAACTCGACGAGAAAATCACTTTTGTTCCACAATGAATGTCTGGAAAAAATAGTTAATTTCAATGCCAGCCGTTCTGGAACCAATCGGCAAATTACTCAAAATGCTTAACGCGCCGAGAAAATCACTTTTGTTCCACAACGAATGCCTGGCACAAAATAGTTAGTTTCAATGCAAGCCGTTCTGAAAGCAATCGGCAAATTACTCAAAATGCTTATCTCGCCGAGAAAATCACTTTTGTTCCACAATGAATGTCTGGCAAAAAGTAGTTCATTTTGATGCAGGCCGTTCTGAAACCAATCGGCAAATTACTCAAAATGCTTAACTCGCCGAGAAAATCACTTTTGTTCCACAATGAATGTCTGGCAAAAAATAGTAGATTTCAATGCAAGCAGTTCTGAAACCAATCGGCAAATTACTCAAAATGCTGAACTCGCCGAGAAAATCACTTTTTTCCCACAATGAATGTCTGGCAAAAAATAGTTAATTTTGATGCAAGACGTTCTGAAACCAATCGGCAATTTACTGAAAATGCTTAACGCGGCGAGGAAATCACTTTTGTTCCACAATGAATGCCTGGCACAAAATAGTTAATTTCAATGCAAGCCGTTCTGAAAGCAATCGGCAAATTACTCAAAATGCTTAACTAGCCGAGAAAATCACTTTTGTTTCACAATGAATTTCTGGCAAAAAATAGTTAATTGTGATGCAAGCCGTTCTGAAACCAATCGGCAAATTACTCAAAATGCTTAACTCGACGAGAAAATCACTTTTGTTCCACGATGAATGTCTGGAAAAAATAGTTAATTTCAATGCAAGCCGTTCTGAGACCAATGGGCAAATTACTCAAAATGCTTAACTCGTCGAGAAAATCACTTTTGTTCCACAATGAATGTCTGGCAAAAAATAGTACATTTCAATGCCAGCCGTTCTGGAACCAATCGGCAAATTACTCAAAATGCTTAACGCGCCGAGAAAATCACTTTTGTTCCTCAACGAATGCCTGGCACAAAATAGTTAGTTTCAATGCAAGCCGTTCTGAAAGCAATCGGCAAATTACTCAAAATGCTTAACTCGCCGAGAAAATCACTTTTGTTCCACAATGAATGTCTGGCAAAAAGTAGTTCATTTTGATGCAGGCCGTTCTGAAACCAATCGGCAATTTACTCAAAATGCTTAACGCGGCGAGGAAATCACTTTTGTTCCACAATGAATGCCTGGCACAAAATAGTTAATTTCAATGCAAGCCGTTCTGAAAGCAATCGGCAAATTACTCAAAATGCTTAACTCGCCGAGAAAATCACTTTTGTTTCACAATGAATTTCTGGCAAAAAATAGTTAATTGTGATGCAAGCCGTTCTGAAACCAATCGGCAAATTACTCAAAATGCTTATCTCTGCGAGAAAATCTCTTTTGTTCCACAATGAATGTCTGGCAAAATATAGTTAATTTCAATGCAAGCCGTTCTGAAACCAATCGGCAAATTACTCAAAATGCTTAACGCGGAGAAAATCACTTTTTCCCCACAATGAATGCCTAGGAAAAAGTAGTTAATTGTGATGCAAGCCGTTCTGAAACCAATCGGCAAATTACTCAAAATGCTTAACTCGACGAGAAAATCACTTTTGTTCCACGATGAATGTCTGGAAAAAATAGTTAATTTCAATGCAAGCCGTTCTGAGACCAATCGGCAAATTACTCAAAATGCTTAACTCGCCAAAAAATCACTTTTGTTCCACAATGAATGTCTGGCAAAAAATAGTTTATTTCAAAGCAAGCCGTTCTGAAACCAATCGGCAAATTACTCAAAATGCTTAACTCGCCGAGAAAATCACTTTTGTTCCACAATGAATGTCTGGCAAAAAATAGTAAATTTCAATGCGAGCCGTTCTGAAACCAATCGGCAAATTACTCAAAATGCTTAACGCGCCGAGAAAATCACTTTTCTTCCACAATGAATGTCTGGCAAAAAATAGTAAATTTCAATGCAAGCCGTTCTGAAACCGATCGGCAAATTACTCAAAATGCTTAACGCGCCGAGAAAATCACTTTTTTCCCACAATGAATGCCTGGCAAAAAATAGTTAATTGTGATGCAAGCCGTTCTGAAACCAATAGGCAAGTTACTCAAAATGCTTAACGCGCCGAGAAAATCACTTTTTTTCCCACAATGAATGCCTGGCAAAAGAAAGTTAATTGCAAGCCGTTCTGAAACCAATCGGCAAATTACTCAAAATGCTTAACTCGCCGAGAAAATCACTTTTGTTCCACAATGAATGCCTGGCAAAAAATAGTTAATTTCAATGCAAGCCGTTCTGAAACCAATCGGCAAATTACTCAAAATGCTTAACGCGGCGAGGAAATCACTTTTGTTCCACAATGAATGCCTGGCACAAATTAGTGAATTTCAATGCAAGCCGTTCTGAAAGCAATCGGCAAATTACTCAAAATGCTTAACTAGCCGAGAAAATCACTTTTGTTCCACAATGAATGTCCGGTAAAAAATAGTAAATTTCAATGCAAGCCGTTCTGAAACCGATCGGCAAATTACTCAAAATGCATAACGCGCCGAGAAAGTCACTTTTATCCCACAATGAATGCCCGGCAAAAAATAGTTAATTTTGATGCAAGCCGTTCTGAAACCAATCGGCAACTTACTCAAAATGCTTAACGCGCCGAGAAAATCACTTTTGTTCCACAATGAATGCCTGGCACAAAATAGTTAATTTCAATGCAAGCCGTTCTGAAAGCAATCGGCAAATTACTCAAAATGCTTAACTAGCCGAGAAAATCACTTTTGTTTCACAATGAATTTCTGGCAAAAAATAGTTAATTGTGATGCAAGCCGTTCTGAAACCAATCGGCAAATTACTCAAAATGCTTAACTCTGCGAGAAAATCTCTTTTGTTCCACAATGAATGTCTGGCAAAATATAGTTAATTTCAATGCAAGCCGTTCTGAAACCAATCGGCAAATTACTCAAAATGCTTAACGCGCCGAGAAAATCACTTTTTTCCCACAATGAATGCCTAGGAAAAAGTAGTTAATTGTGATGCAAGCCGTTCTGAAACCAATCGGCAAATTACTCAAAATGCTTAACTCGACGAGAAAATCACTTTTGTTCCACAATGAATGTCTGGAAAAAATAGTTAATTTCAATGCAAGCCGTTCTGAAACCAATCGGCAAATTACTCAAAATGCTTAACTCGTCGAGAAAATCACTTTTGTTCCACAATGAATGTCTGGCAAAAAATAGTAAATTTCAATGCCAGCCGTTCTGGAACCAATCGGCAAATTACTCAAAATGCTTAACGCGCCGAGAAAATCACTTTTGTTCCACAACGAATGCCTGGCACAAAATAGTTAGTTTCAATGCAAGCCGTTCTGAAAGCAATCGGCAAATTACTCAAAATGCTTATCTCGCCGAGAAAATCACTTTTGTTCCACAATGAATGTCTGGCAAAAAGTAGTTCATTTTGATGCAGGCCGTTCTGAAACCAATCGGCAAATTACTCAAAATGCTTAACTCGCCGAGAAAATCACTTTTGTTCCACAATGAATGTCTGGCAAAAAATAGCAGATTTCAATGCAAGCAGTTCTGAAACCAATCGGCAAATTACTCAAAATGCTGAACTCGCCGAGAAAATCACTTTTTTCCCACAATGAATGTCTGGCAAAAAATAGTTAATTTTGATGCAAGACGTTCTGAAACCAATCGGCAATTTACTGAAAATGCTTAACGCGGCGAGGAAATCACTTTTGTTCCACAATGAATGCCTGGCACAAAATAGTTAATTTCAATGCAAGCCGTTCTGAAAGCAATCGGCAAATTACTCAAAATGCTTAACTAGCCGAGAAAATCACTTTTGTTTCACAATGAATTTCTGGCAAAAAATAGTTAATTGTGATGCAAGCCGTTCTGAAACCAATCGGCAAATTACTCAAAATGCTTAACTCGACGAGAAAATCACTTTTGTTCCACGATGAATGTCTGGAAAAAATAGTTAATTTCAATGCAAGCCGTTCTGAGACCAATCGGCAAATTACTCAAAATGCTTAACTCGTCGAGAAAATCACTTTTGTTCCACAATGAATGTCTGGCAAAAAATAGTAAATTTCAATGCCAGCCGTTCTGGAACCAATCGGCAAATTACTCAAAATGCTTAACGCGCCGAGAAAATCACTTTTGTTCCTCAACGAATGCCTGGCACCAAATAGTTAGTTTCAATGCAAGCCGTTCTGAAAGCAATCGGCAAATTACTCAAAATGCTTAACTCGCCGAGAAAATCACTTTTGTTCCACAATGAATGTCTGGCAAAAAGTAGTTCATTTTGATGCAGGCCGTTCTGAAACCAATCGGCAAATTACTCAAAATGCTTAACTCGCCGAGAAAATCACTTTTGTTCCACAATGAATGTCTGGCAAAAAATAGTAGATTTCAATGCAAGCAGTTCTGAAACTAATCGGCAAATTACTCAAAATGCTGAACTCGCCGAGAAAATCACTTTTGTTCCACAATGAATGCCTGGCAAAAAATAGTTAATTGTGATGCAAGCCGTTCTGAAACCAATCGGCAAATTACTCAAAATGCTGAACGCGCCGAGAAAATCACTTTTTTCCCACAATGAATGTCTGGCAAAAAATAGTTAATTTTGATGCAAGACGTTCTGAAACCAATCGGCTATTTACTCAAAATGCTTAACGCGGCGAGGAAATCACTTTTGTTCCACAATGAATATCTGGCAAAAAGTAGTTAATTTCAATGCAAGCCGTTCTGAAAGCAATCGGCAAATTACTCAAAATGCTTAACTCGCCAAAAAATCACTTTTCTTCCACAATGAATGTCTGGCAAAATATAGTTAATTTCAATGCAAGCCGTTATGAAACCAATCGGCAAATTACTCAAAATGCTTAACGCGCCGAGAAAATCACTTTTTTCCCACAATGAATGCCTAGCAAAAAGTAGTTAACTGTGATGCAAGCCGTTCTGAAACCAATCGGCAAATTACTCAAAATGCTTAACTCGCCGAGAAAATCACTTTTGTTCCACAATGAATGTCTGGAAAAAATAGTTAATTTCAATGCAAGCCGTTCTGAAACGAATCGGCAAATTACTCAAAATGCTCAACGCGACGAGAAAATCACTTTTGTTCCACAATGAATGCCTGGCACAAAATAGTTAATTTCAATGCCAGCCGTTCTGAAACCGATCGGCAAATTACTCAAAATGCTTAACCCGCCGAGAAAATCACTTTTGTTCCACAATGAATGTCAGGCAAAAAATAGTAAATTTCAATGCGAGCCGTTCTGAAACCAATCGGCAAATTACTCAAAATGCTTAACGCGCCGAGAAAATCACTTTTGTTCCACAATGAATGCCTGGCAAAAAATAGTTAATTTCAATGCAAGCCGTTCTGAAAGCAATCGGCAAATTACTCAAAATGCTGAGCTCGCCGAGAAAATCACTTTTGTTCCACAATGAATGCCTGGCAAAAATAGTTAATTGTGATGCAAGCCGTTCTGAAACCAATCGGCAAAATACTCAAAATGCTTAACTCACCGAGAAAATCACTTTTGTTCCACAATGAATGTCTGGCAAAAAATAGTTAATTTCAATGCAAGCCGTTCTGAAACCAATCGGCAAATTGCTCAAAATGCTTAGCTCGCCGAGAAAATCACTTTTGTTCCACAATGAATGCCTTGGCAAAAAATAGTTAAATGTGATGCGAGCCGTTCTGAAACCAATCGGCAAATTGCTCAAAATGCTCAGCTCGCCGAGAAAATCACTTTTGTTCCACAATGAATATCTGGCAAAAAATAGTTAATTTTGACGCAAGACGTTCTGAAACCAATCGGCAAATTACTCAAAATCCTTAACTCGCCGAGAAAATCACTTTTGTTCCACAATGAATGTCTGGCAAAAAATAGTTAATTTCAATGCAAGCCGTTCTGAAAGCAATCGGCAAATTACTCAAAATGCTTAAATCGCCGAGAAAATCACTTTTGTTCCACAATGAATGTCTGGCAAAAAATAGTAGATTTCAATGCAAGCAGTTCTGAAACCAATCGGCAAATTACTCAAAATGCTGAACGCGCCGAGAAAATCACTTTTTTCCCACAATGAATGTCTGGCAAAAAATAGTTAATTTTGATGCAAGACGTTCTGAAACCAATCGGCAATTTACTCAAAATGCTTAACGCGGCGAGGAAATCACTTTTGTTCCACAATGAATATCTGGCAAAAAGTAGTTAATTTCAATGCAAGCCGTTCTGAAAGCAATCGGCAAATTACTCAAAATGCTTAACTCGCCAAAAAATCACTTTTCTTCCACAATGAATGTCTGGCAAAAAGTAGTTAATTGTGATGCAAGCCGTTCTGAAACCAATCGGCAAATTACTCAAAATGCTTAACTCGCCGAGAAAATCACTTTTGTTCCACAATGAATGTCTGGAAAAAATAGTTAATTTCAATGCAAGCCGTTCTGAAACGAATCGGCAAATTACTCAAAATGCTCAACGCGACGAGAAAATCACTTTTGTTCCACAATGAATGCCTGGCAAAAAATAGTTAATTTCAATGCAAGCCGTTCTGAAAGCAATCGGCAAATTACTCAAAATGCTGAGCTCGCCGAGAAAATCACTTTTGTTCCACAATGAATGCCTGGCAAAAATAGTTAATTGTGATGCAAGCCGTTCTGAAACCAATCGGCAAATTACTCAAAATGCTTAACCCGCCGAGAAAATCACTTTTGTTGCACAATGAATGTCAGGCAAAAAATAGTAAATTTCAATGCGAGCCGTTCTGAAACCAATCGGCAAATTACTCAAAATGCTTAACGCGCCGAGAAAATCACTTTTGTTCCACAATGAATGCCTGGCAAAAAATAGTTAATTTCAATGCAAGCCGTTCTGAAAGCAATCGGCAAATTACTCAAAATGCTGAGCTCGCCGAGAAAATCACTTTTGTTCCACAATGAATGCCTGGCAAAAATAGTTAATTGTGATGCAAGCCGTTCTGAAACCAATCGGCAAATTACTCAAAATGCTTAACTCACCGAGAAAATCACTTTTGTTCCACAATGAATGTCTAGCAAAAAATAGTTAATTTCAATGCAAGCCGCTCTGAGACCAATCGGCAAATTACTCAAAATGCTTAACTCGCCGAGAAAATCACTTTTGTTCCACAATGAATGCCTGGCAAAAAATAGTTAATTGTGATGCAAGCCGTTCTGAAACCAATCGGCAAATTGCTCAAAATGCTTAGCTCGCCGAGAAAATCACTTTTGTTCCACAATGAATGCCTTGGCAAAAAATAGTTAGTTGTGATGCGAGCCGTTCTGAAACCAATCGGCAAATTGCTCAAAATGCTTAGCTCGCCGAGAAAATCACTTTTGTTCCACAATGAATATCTGGCAAAAAATAGTTAATTTTGACGCAAGACGTTCTGAAACCAATCGGCAAATTACTCAAAATCCTTAACTCGCCGAGAAAATCACTTTTGTTCCACAATGAATGTCTGGAAAAAATAGTTAATTTCAATGCAAGCCGTTCTGAAACCAATCGGCAAATTACTCAAAATGCTTAACTCACCGAGAAAATCACTTTTGTTCCACAATGAATGTCTAGCAAAAAATAGTTAATTTCAATGCAAGCCGCTCTGAGACCAATCGGCAAATTACTCAAAATGCTTAACTCGCCGAGAAAATCACTTTTGTTCCACAATGAATGCCTGGCAAAAAATAGTTAATTGTGATGCAAGCCGTTCTGAAACCAATCGGCAAATTGCTCAAAATGCTTAGCTCGCCGAGAAAATCACTTTTGTTCCACAATGAATGCCTTGGCAAAAAATAGTTAATTGTGATGCGAGCCGTTCTGAAACCAATCGGCAAATTGCTCAAAATGCTTAGCTCGCCGAGAAAATCACTTTTGTTCCACAATGAATATCTGGCAAAAAATAGTTAATTTTGACGCAAGACGTTCTGAAACCAATCGGCAAATTACTCAAAATCCTTAACTCGCCGAGAAAATCACTTTTGTTCCACAATGAATGTCTGGAAAAAATAGTTAATTTCAATGCAAGCCGTTCTGAAACCAATCGGCAAATTACTCAAAATGCTTAGCTCGCCGAGAAAATCACTTTTGTTCCATAATGAATATCTGGCAAAAAATAGTTAATTTTGACGCAAGACGTTCTGAAACCAATCGGCAAATTACTCAAAATCCTTAACTCGCCGAGAAAATCACTTTTGTTCCACAATGAATGTCTGGCAAAAAATAGTTAATTTCAATGCAAGCCGTTCTGAAAGCAATCGGCAAATTACTCAAAATGCTGAACTCGCCGAGAAAATCAATCGGCAAATTACTCAAAATGCTGAACTCGCCGAGAAAATCAATCGGCAAATTACTCAAAATGCTTAACGCGCCGAGAAAATCACTTTTTTCCCACAATGAATGCCGAGGAAAAAGTAGTTAATTGTGATGCAAGCCGTTCTGAAACCAATCGGCAAATTACTCAAAATGCTTAACTCGACGAGAAAATCACTTTTGTTCCACAATGAATGTCTGGAAAAAATAGTTAATTTCAATGCAAGCCGTTCTGAAACCAATCGGCAAATTACTCAAAATGCTTAACTCGTCGAGAAAATCACTTTTGTTCCACAATGAATGTCTGGCAAAAAATAGTAAATTTCAATGCCAGCCGTTCTGGAACCAATCGGCAAATTACTCAAAATGCTTAACGCGCCGTGAAAATCACTTTTGTTCCACAACGAATGCCTGGCACAAAATAGTTAGTTTCAATGCAAGCCGTTCTGAAAGCAATCGGCAAATTACTCAAAATGCTTAACTCGCCGAGAAAATCACTTTTGTTCCACAATGAATGTCTGGCAAAAAGTAGTTCATTTTGATGCAAGCCGTTCTGAAACCAATCGGCAAATTACAAAAAATGCTTAACTCGCCGAGAAAATCACTTTTGTTCCACAATGAATGTCTGGCAAAAAATAGTGAATTTCAATGCAAGCAGTTCTGAAACCAATCGGCAAATTACTCAAAATGCTGAACTCGCCGAGAAAATCACTTTTGTTCCACAATGAATGCCTGGCAAAAAATAGTTAATTGTGATGCAAGCCGTTCTGAAACCAATCGGCAAATTACTCAAAATGCTTAACTCGCCGAGTAAATCACTTTTGTTCCACAATGAATGTCTGGCAAAAAATAGTAAATTTCAATGCAAGCCGTTCTGAAACCGATCGGCAAATTACACAAAATGCTTAACTCGTCGAGAAAATCACTTTTGTTCCACAATGAATGACTGGCAAAAAATAGTAAATTTCAATGCGAGGCGTTCTGAAACCAATCGGCAATTTACTCAAAATGCTTAACGCGCCGAGAACATCACTTTTGTTCCACAATGAATGCCTGGCACAAAATAGTTAATTTCAATGCAAGCCGTTCTGAAAGCAATCGGCAAATCACTCAAAATGCTGAACTCGTCGAGAAAATCACTTTTGTTCCACAATGAATGTCTGGCAAAAAGCAGTTCATTTTGATGCAAGCCGTTCTGAAACCAATCGGCAAATTACTCAAAATGCTTAACTCGCCAAAAAATCACTTTTGTTCCACAATGAATGTCTGGCAAAAAATAGTTTATTTCAAAGCAAGCCGTTCTGAAACCAATCGGCAAATTACTCAAAATGCTTAACTCGCCGAGAAAATCACTTTTGTTCCACAATGAATGTCTGGCAAAAAATAGCAAATTTCAATGCGAGCCGTTCTGAAACCAATCGGCAAATTACTCAAAATGCTTAACGCGCCGAGAAAATCACTTTTCTTCCACAATGAATGTCTGGCAAAAAATAGTAAATTTCAATGCAAGCCGTTCTGAAACCGATCGGCAAATTACTCAAAATGCTTAACGCGCCGAGAAAATCACTTTTTTCCCACAATGAATGCCTGGCAAAAAATAGTTAATTGTGATGCAAGCCGTTCTGAAGCCAATAGGCAAATTACTCAAAATGCTTAACTCGACGAGAAAATCACTTTTGTTCCACAATGAATGTCTGGAAAAAATAGTTAATTTCAATGCAAGCCGTTCTGAAACCAATCGGCAAATTACTCAAAATGCTTAACTCGCCGAGAAAATCACTTTTGTTCCACAATGAATGTCTGGCAAAAAATAGTAGATTTCAATGCAAGCCGTTCTGGAACCAATCGGCAAATTACTCAAAATGCTTAACGCGCCGAGAAAATCACTTTTGTTCCACAACGAATGCCTGGCACAAAATAGTTAGTTTCAATGCAAGCCGTTCTGAAAGCAATCGGCAAATTACTCAAAATGCTTATCTCGCCGAGAAAATCACTTTTGTTCCACAATGAATGTCTGGCAAAAAGTAGTTCATTTTGATGCAGGCCGTTCTGAAACCAATCGGAAAATTACTCAAAATGCTTAACTCGCCGAGAAATTCACTTTTGTTCCACAATGAATGTCTGGCAAAAAATAGTAGATTTCAATGCAAGCAGTTCTGAAACCAATCGGCAAATTACTCAAAATGCTGAACTCGCCGAGAAAATCACTTTTTTCCCACAATGAATGTCTGGCAAAAAATAGTTAATTTTGATGCAAGACGTTCTGAAACCAATCGGCAATTTACTCAAAATGCTTAACGCGGCGAGGAAATCACTTTTGTTCCACAATGAATGCCTGGCACAAAATAGTTAATTTCAATGCAAGCCGTTCTGAAAGCAATCGGCAAATTACTCAAAATGCTTAACTAGCCGAGAAAATCACTTTTGTTTCACAATGAATTTCTGGCAAAAAATAGTTAATTGTGATGCAAGCCGTTCTGAAACCAATCGGCAAATTACTCAAAATGCTTAACTCTGCGAGAAAATCTCTTTTGTTCCACAATCAATGTCTGGCAAAATATAGTTAATTTCAATGCAAGCCGTTCTGAAACCAATCGGCAAATTACTCAAAATGCTTAACGCGGAGAAAATCACTTTTTTCCCACAATGAATGCCTAGGAAAAAGTAGTTAATTGTGATGCAAGCCGTTCTGAAACCAATCGGCAAATTACTCAAAATGCTTAACTCGACGAGAAAATCACTTTTGTTCCACAATGAATGCCTGGCACAAAATAGTTAATTTCAATGCCAGCCGTTCTGAAACCGATCGGCAAATTACTCAAAATGCTTAACCCGCCGAGAAAATCACTTTTGTTCCACAATGAATGTCAGGCAAAAAATAGTAAATTTCAATGCGAGCCGTTCTGAAACCAATCGGCAAATTACTCAAAATGCTTAACGCGCCGAGAAAATCACTTTTGTTCCACAATGAATGCCTGGCAAAAATAGTTAATTTCAATGCAAGCCGCTCTGAAACCAATCGGCAAATTACTCAAAATGCTTAACTCGCCGAGAAAATCACTTTTGTTCCACAATGAATGCCTGGCAAAAAATAGTTAATTGTGATGCAAGCCGTTCTGAAACCAATCGGCAAATTGCTCAAAATGCTTAGCTCGCCGAGAAAATCACTTTTGTTCCACAATGAATGCCTTGGCAAAAAATAGTTAAATGTGATGCGAGCCGTTCTGAAACCAATCGGCAAATTGCTCAAAATGCTCAGCTCGCCGAGAAAATCACTTTTGTTCCACAATGAATATCTGGCAAAAAATAGTTAATTTTGACGCAAGACGTTCTGAAACCAATCGGCAAATTACTCAAAATCCTTAACTCGCCGAGAAAATCACTTTTGTTCCACAATGAATGCCTGGCAAAAAATAGTTAATTTCAATGCAAGCCGTTCTGAAAGCAATCGGCAAATTACTCAAAATGCTTAAATCGCCGAGAAAATCACTTTTGTTCCACAATGAATGTCTGGCAAAAAATAGTAGATTTCAATGCAAGCAGTTCTGAAACCAATCGGCAAATTACTCAAAATGCTGAACGCGCCGAGAAAATCACTTTTTTCCCACAATGAATGTCTGGCAAAAAATAGTTAATTTTGGTGCAAGACGTTCTGAAACCAATCGGCAATTTACTCAAAATGCTTAACGCGGCGAGGAAATCACTTTTGTTCCACAATGAATATCTGGCAAAAAGTAGTTAATTTCAATGCAAGCCGTTCTGAAAGCAATCGGCAAATTACTCAAAATGCTTAACTCGCCAAAAAATCACTTTTCTTCCACAATGAATGTCTGGCAAAAAGTAGTTAATTGTGATGCAAGCCGTTCTGAAACCAATCGGCAAATTACTCAAAATGCTTAACTCGCCGAGAAAATCACTTTTGTTCCACAATGAATGTCTGGAAAAAATAGTTAATTTCAATGCAAGCCGTTCTGAAACGAATCGGCAAATTACTCAAAATGCTCAACGCGACGAGAAAATCACTTTTGTTCCACAATGAATGCCTGGCAAAAAATAGTTAATTTCAATGCAAGCCGTTCTGAAAGCAATCGGCAAATTACTCAAAATGCTGAGCTCGCCGAGAAAATCACTTTTGTTCCACAATGAATGCCTGGCAAAAATAGTTAATTGTGATGCAAGCCGTTCTGAAACCAATCGGCAAATTACTCAAAATGCTTAACCCGCCGAGAAAATCACTTTTGTTCCACAATGAATGTCAGGCAAAAAATAGTAAATTTCAATGCGAGCCGTTCTGAAACCAATCGGCAAATTACTCAAAATGCTTAACGCGCCGAGAAAATCACTTTTGTTCCACAATGAATGCCTGGCAAAAAATAGTTAATTTCAATGCAAGCCGTTCTGAAAGCAATCGGCAAATTACTCAAAATGCTGAGCTCGCCGAGAAAATCACTTTTGTTCCACAATGAATGCCTGGCAAAAATAGTTAATTGTGATGCAAGCCGTTCTGAAACCAATCGGCAAATTACTCAAAATGCTTAACTCACCGAGAAAATCACTTTTGTTCCACAATGAATGTCTGGCAAAAAATAGTTAATTTCAATGCAAGCCGCTCTGAGACCAATCGGCAAATTACTCAAAATGCTTAACTCGCCGAGAAAATCACTTTTGTTCCACAATGAATGCCTGGCAAAAAATAGTTAATTGTGATGCAAGCCGTTCTGAAACCAATCGGCAAATTGCTCAAAATGCTTAGCTCGCCGAGAAAATCACTTTTGTTCCACAATGAATGCCTTGGCAAAAAATAGTTAATTGTGATGCGAGCCGTTCTGAAACCAATCGGCAAATTGCTCAAAATGCTTAGCTCGCCGAGAAAATCACTTTTGTTCCACAATGAATATCTGGCAAAAAATAGTTAATTTTGACGCAAGACGTTCTGAAACCAATCGGCAAATTACTCAAAATCCTTAACTCGCCGAGAAAATCACTTTTGTTCCACAATGAATGTCTGGCAAAAAATAGTTAATTTCAATGCAAGCCGTTCTGAAAGCAATCGGCAAATTACTCAAAATGCTGAACTCGCCGAGAAAATCAATCGGCAAATAACTCAAAATGCTGAACTCGCCGAGAAAATCAATCGGCAAATTACTCAAAATGCTTAACGCGCCGAGAAAATCACTTTTTTCCCACAATGAATGCCGAGGAAAAAGTAGTTAATTGTGATGCAAGCCGTTCTGAAACCAATCGGCAAATTACTCAAAATGCTTAACTCGACGAGAAAATCACTTTTGTTCCACAATGAATGTCTGGAAAAAATAGTTAATTTCAATGCAAGCCGTTCTGAAACCAATCGGCAAATTACTCAAAATGCTTAACTCGTCGAGAAAATCACTTTTGTTCCACAATGAATGTCTGGCAAAAAATAGTAAATTTCAATGCCAGCCGTTCTGGAACCAATCGGCAAATTACTCAAAATGCTTAACGCGCCGTGAAAATCACTTTTGTTCCACAACGAATGCCTGGCACAAAATAGTTAGTTTCAATGCAAGCCGTTCTGAAAGCAATCGGCAAATTACTCAAAATGCTTAACTCGCCGAGAAAATCACTTTTGTTCCACAATGAATGTCTGGCAAAAAGTAGTTCATTTTGATGCAAGCCGTTCTGAAACCAATCGGCAAATTACAAAAAATGCTTAACTCGCCGAGAAAATCACTTTTGTTCCACAATGAATGTCTGGCAAAAAATAGTAAATTTCAATGCAAGCAGTTCTGAAACCAATCGGCAAATTACTCAAAATGCTGAACTCGCCGAGAAAATCACTTTTGTTCCACAATGAATGCCTGGCAAAAAATAGTTAATTGTGATGCAAGCCGTTCTGAAACCAATCGGCAAATTACTCAAAATGCTTAACTCGCCGAGTAAATCACTTTTGTTCCACAATGAATGCCTGGCAAAAAATAGTAAATTTCAATGCAAGCCGTTCTGAAACCGATCGGCAAATTACACAAAATGCTTAACTCGTCGAGAAAATCACTTTTGTTCCACAATGAATGTCTGGCAAAAAATAGTAAATTTCAATGCGAGGCGTTCTGAAACCAATCGGCAATTTACTCAAAATGCTTAACGCGCCGAGAACATCACTTTTGTTCCACAATGAATGCCTGGCACAAAATAGTTAATTGTGATGCAAGCCGTTCTGAAACCAATCGGCAAATTGCTCAAAATGCTTAGCTCGCCGAGAAAATCACTTTTGTTCCACAATGAATGCCTTGGCAAAAAATAGTTAATTGTGATGCGAGCCGTTCTGAAACCAATCGGCAAATTGCTCAAAATGCTTAGCTCGCCGAGAAAATCACTTTTGTTCCACAATGAATATCTGGCAAAAAATAGTTAATTTTGACGCAAGACGTTCTGAAACCAATCGGCAAATTACTCAAAATCCTTAACTCGCCGAGAAAATCACTTTTGTTCCACAATGAATGTCTGGCAAAAAATAGTTAATTTCAATGCAAGCCGTTCTGAAAGCAATCGGCAAATTACTCAAAATGCTGAACTCGCCGAGAAAATCAATCGGCAAATAACTCAAAATGCTGAACTCGCCGAGAAAATCAATCGGCAAATTACTCAAAATGCTTAACGCGCCGAGAAAATCACTTTTTTCCCACAATGAATGCCGAGGAAAAAGTAGTTAATTGTGATGCAAGCCGTTCTGAAACCAATCGGCAAATTACTCAAAATGCTTAACTCGACGAGAAAATCACTTTTGTTCCACAATGAATGTCTGGAAAAAATAGTTAATTTCAATGCAAGCCGTTCTGAAACCAATCGGCAAATTACTCAAAATGCTTAACTCGTCGAGAAAATCACTTTTGTTCCACAATGAATGTCTGGCAAAAAATAGTAAATTTCAATGCCAGCCGTTCTGGAACCAATCGGCAAATTACTCAAAATGCTTAACGCGCCGTGAAAATCACTTTTGTTCCACAACGAATGCCTGGCACAAAATAGTTAGTTTCAATGCAAGCCGTTCTGAAAGCAATCGGCAAATTACTCAAAATGCTTAACTCGCCGAGAAAATCACTTTTGTTCCACAATGAATGTCTGGCAAAAAGTAGTTCATTTTGATGCAAGCCGTTCTGAAACCAATCGGCAAATTACAAAAAATGCTTAACTCGCCGAGAAAATCACTTTTGTTCCACAATGAATGTCTGGCAAAAAATAGTAAATTTCAATGCAAGCAGTTCTGAAACCAATCGGCAAATTACTCAAAATGCTGAACTCGCCGAGAAAATCACTTTTGTTCCACAATGAATGCCTGGCAAAAAATAGTTAATTGTGATGCAAGCCGTTCTGAAACCAATCGGCAAATTACTCAAAATGCTTAACTCGCCGAGTAAATCACTTTTGTTCCACAATGAATGCCTGGCAAAAAATAGTAAATTTCAATGCAAGCCGTTCTGAAACCGATCGGCAAATTACACAAAATGCTTAACTCGTCGAGAAAATCACTTTTGTTCCACAATGAATGTCTGGCAAAAAATAGTAAATTTCAATGCGAGGCGTTCTGAAACCAATCGGCAATTTACTCAAAATGCTTAACGCGCCGAGAACATCACTTTTGTTCCACAATGAATGCCTGGCACAAAATAGTTAATTTCAATGCAAGCCGTTCTGAAAGCAATCGGCAAATCACTCAAAATGCTGAACTCGTCGAGAAAATCACTTTTGTTCCACAATGAATGTCTGGCAAAAAGTAGTTCATTTTGATGCAAGCCGTTCTGAAACCAATCGGCAAATTACTCAAAATGCTTAACTCGCCAAAAAATCACTTTTGTTCCACAATGAATGTCTGGCAAAAAATAGTTTATTTCAAAGCAAGCCGTTCTGAAACCAATCGGCAAATTACTCAAAATGCTTAACGCGCCGAGAAAATCACTTTTCTTCCACAATGAATGTCTGGCAAAAAATAGTAAATTTCAATGCAAGCCGTTCTGAAACCGATCGGCAAATTACTCAAAATGCTTAACGCGCCGAGAAAATCACTTTTTTCCCACAATGAATGCCTGGCAAAAAATAGTTAATTGTGATGCAAGCCGTTCTGAAACCAATAGGCAAGTTACTCAAAATGCTTAACGCGCCGAGAAAATCACTTTTTTTCCCACAATGAATGCCTGGCAAAAGAAAGTTAATTGCAAGCCGTTCTGAAACCAATCGGCAAATTACTCAAAATGCTTAACTCGCCGAGAAAATCACTTTTGTTCCACAATGAATGCCTGGCAAAAAATAGTTAATTTCAATGCAAGCCGTTCTGAAACCAATCGGCAAATTACTCAAAATGCTTAACTCGCCGAGAAAATCACTTTTGTTCCACAATGAATGTCTGGCGAAAAATACTAAATTTCAATGGGAGCCGTTCTGAAACCAATCGGCAAATTACTCAAAATGCTTAACGCGGCGAGGAAATCACTTTTGTTCCACAATGAATGCCTGGCACAAATTAGTTAATTTCAATGCAAGCCGTTCTGAAAGCAATCGGCAAATTACTCAAAATGCTTAACTAGCCGAGAAAATCACCTTTGTTCCACAATGAATGTCCGGTAAAAAATAGTAAATTTCAATGCAAGCCGTTCTGAAACCGATCGGCAAATTACTGAAAATGCATAACGCGCCGAGAAAGTCACTTTTATCCCACAATGAATGCCCGGCAAAAAATAGTTAATTTTGATGCAAGCCGTTCTGAAACCAATCGGCAAATTACTCAAAATGCTTAACGCGCCGAGAAAATCACTTTTGTTCCACAATGAATGCCTGGCACAAAATAGTTAATTTCAATGCAAGCCGTTCTGAAAGCAATCGGCAAATTACTCAAAATGCTTAACTAGCCGAGAAAATCACTTTTGTTTCACAATGAATTTCTGGCAAAAAATAGTTAATTGTGATGCAAGCCGTTCTGAAACCAATCGGCAAATTACTCAAAATGCTTAACTCTGCGAGAAAATCTCTTTTGTTCCACAATGAATGTCTGGCAAAATATAGTTAATTTCAATGCAAGCCGTTCTGAAACCAATCGGCAAATTACTCAAAATGCTTAACGCGCCGAGAAAATCACTTTTTTCCCACAATGAATGCCTAGGAAAAAGTAGTTAATTGTGATGCAAGCCGTTCTGAAACCAATCGGCAAATTACTCAAAATGCTTAACTCGACGAGAAAATCACTTTTGTTCCACAATGAATGTCTGGAAAAAATAGTTAATTTCAATGCAAGCCGTTCTGAAACCAATCGGCAAATTACTCAAAATGCTTAACTCGCCGAGAAAATCACTTTTGTTCCACAATGAATGTCTGGCAAAAAATAGTAGATTTCAATGCAAGCAGTTCTGAAACCAATCGGCAAATTGCTCAAAATGCTTAGCTCGCCGAGAAAATCACTTTTGTTCCACAATGAATGCCTTGGCAAAAAATAGTTAATTGTGATGCGAGCCGTTCTGAAACCAATCGGCAAATTGCTCAAAATGCTTAGCTCGCCGAGAAAATCACTTTTGTTCCACAATGAATATCTGGCAAAAAATAGTTAATTTTGACGCAAGACGTTCTGAAACCAATCGGCAAATTACTCAAAATCCTTAACTCGCCGAGAAAATCACTTTTGTTCCACAATGAATGTCTGGCAAAAAATAGTTAATTTCAATGCAAGCCGTTCTGAAAGCAATCGGCAAATTACTCAAAATGCTGAACTCGCCGAGAAAATCAATCGGCAAATTACTCAAAATGCTGAACTCGCCGAGAAAATCAATCGGCAAATTACTCAAAATGCTTAACGCGCCGAGAAAATCACTTTTTTCCCACAATGAATGCCGAGGAAAAAGTAGTTAATTGTGATGCAAGCCGTTCTGAAACCAATCGGCAAATTACTCAAAATGCTTAACTCGACGAGAAAATCACTTTTGTTCCACAATGAATGTCTGGAAAAAATAGTTAATTTCAATGCAAGCCGTTCTGAAACCAATCGGCAAATTACTCAAAATGCTTAACTCGTCGAGAAAATCACTTTTGTTCCACAATGAATGTCTGGCAAAAAATAGTAAATTTCAATGCCAGCCGTTCTGGAACCAATCGGCAAATTACTCAAAACGCTTAACGCGCCGTGAAAATCACTTTTGTTCCACAACGAATGCCTGGCACAAAATAGTTAGTTTCAATGCAAGCCGTTCTGAAAGCAATCGGCAAATTACTCAAAATGCTTAACTCGCCGAGAAAATCACTTTTGTTCCACAATGAATGTCTGGCAAAAAGTAGTTCATTTTGATGCAAGCCGTTCTGAAACCAATCGGCAAATTACAAAAAATGCTTAACTCGCCGAGAAAATCACTTTTGTTCCACAATGAATGTCTGGCAAAAAATAGTAAATTTCAATGCAAGCAGTTCTGAAACCAATCGGCAAATTACTCAAAATGCTGAACTCGCCGAGAAAATCACTTTTGTTCCACAATGAATGCCTGGCAAAAAATAGTTAATTGTGATGCAAGCCGTTCTGAAACCAATCGGCAAATTACTCAAAATGCTTAACTCGCCGAGTAAATCACTTTTGTTCCACAATGAATGTCTGGCAAAAAATAGTAAATTTCAATGCGAGGCGTTCTGAAACCAATCGGCAATTTACTCAAAATGCTTAACGCGCCGAGAACATCACTTTTGTTCCACAATGAATGCCTGGCACAAAATAGTTAATTTCAATGCAAGCCGTTCTGAAAGCAATCGGCAAATCACTCAAAATGCTGAACTCGTCGAGAAAATCACTTTTGTTCCACAATGAATGTCTGGCAAAAAGTAGTTCATTTTGATGCAAGCCGTTCTGAAACCAATCGGCAAATTACTCAAAATGCTTAACTCGCCAAAAAATCACTTTTGTTCCACAATGAATGTCTGGCAAAAAATAGTTTATTTCAAAGCAAGCCGTTCTGAAACCAATCGGCAAATTACTCAAAATGCTTAACGCGCCGAGAAAATCACTTTTTTCCCACAATGAATGCCGAGGAAAAAGTAGTTAATTGTGATGCAAGCCGTTCTGAAACCAATCGGCAAATTACTCAAAATGCTTAACTCGACGAGAAAATCACTTTTGTTCCACAATGAATGTCTGGAAAAAATAGTTAATTTCAATGCAAGCCGTTCTGAAACCAATCGGCAAATTACTCAAAATGCTTAACTCGTCGAGAAAATCACTTTTGTTCCACAATGAATGTCTGGCAAAAAATAGTAAATTTCAATGCCAGCCGTTCTGGAACCAATCGGCAAATTACTCAAAACGCTTAACGCGCCGTGAAAATCACTTTTGTTCCACAACGAATGCCTGGCACAAAATAGTTAGTTTCAATGCAAGCCGTTCTGAAAGCAATCGGCAAATTACTCAAAATGCTTAACTCGCCGAGAAAATCACTTTTGTTCCACAATGAATGTCTGGCAAAAAGTAGTTCATTTTGATGCAAGCCGTTCTGAAACCAATCGGCAAATTACAAAAAATGCTTAACTCGCCGAGAAAATCACTTTTGTTCCACAATGAATGTCTGGCAAAAAATAGTAAATTTCAATGCAAGCAGTTCTGAAACCAATCGGCAAATTACTCAAAATGCTGAATTCGCCGAGAAAATCACTTTTGTTCCACAATGAATGCCTGGCAAAAAATAGTTAATTGTGATGCAAGCCGTTCTGAAACCAATCGGCAAATTACTCAAAATGCTTAACTCGCCGAGTAAATCACTTTTGTTCCACAATGAATGTCTGGCAAAAAATAGTAAATTTCAATGCGAGGCGTTCTGAAACCAATCGGCAATTTACTCAAAATGCTTAACGCGCCGAGAACATCACTTTTGTTCCACAATGAATGCCTGGCACAAAATAGTTAATTTCAATGCAAGCCGTTCTGAAAGCAATCGGCAAATCACTCAAAATGCTGAACTCGTCGAGAAAATCACTTTTGTTCCACAATGAATGTCTGGCAAAAAGTAGTTCATTTTGATGCAAGCCGTTCTGAAACCAATCGGCAAATTACTCAAAATGCTTAACTCGCCAAAAAATCACTTTTGTTCCACAATGAATGTCTGGCAAAAAATAGTTTATTTCAAATCAAGCCGTTCTGAAACCAATCGGCAAATTACTCAAAATGCTTAACTCGCCGAGAAAATCACTTTTGTTCCACAATGAATGTCTGGCAAAAAATAGCAAATTTCAATGCGAGCCGTTCTGAAACCAATCGGCAAATTACTCAAAATGCTTAACGCGCCGAGAAAATCACTTTTCTTCCACAATGAATGTCTGGCAAAAAATAGTAAATTTCAATGCAAGCCGTTCTGAAACCGATCGGCAAATTACTCAAAATGCTTAACGCGCCGAGAAAATCACTTTTTTCCCACAATGAATGCCTGGCAAAAAATAGTTAATTGTGATGCAAGCCGTTCTGAAACCAATAGGCAAGTTACTCAAAATGCTTAACGCGCCGAGAAAATCACTTTTGTTCCACAATGAATGTCTGGAAAAAATAGTTAATTTCAATGCAAGCCGTTCTGAAACCAATCGGCAAATTACTCAAAATGCTTAACTCGTCGAGAAAATCACTTTTGTTCCACAATGAATGTCTGGCAAAAAATAGTAAATTTCAATGCCAGCCGTTCTGGAACCAATCGGCAAATTACTCAAAACGCTTAACGCGCCGTGAAAATCACTTTTGTTCCACAACGAATGCCTGGCACAAAATAGTTAGTTTCAATGCAAGCCGTTCTGAAAGCAATCGGCAAATTACTCAAAATGCTTAACTCGCCGAGAAAATCACTTTTGTTCCACAATGAATGTCTGGCAAAAAGTAGTTCATTTTGATGCAAGCCGTTCTGAAACCAATCGGCAAATTACAAAAAATGCTTAACTCGCCGAGAAAATCACTTTTGTTCCACAATGAATGTCTGGCAAAAAATAGTAAATTTCAATGCAAGCAGTTCTGAAACCAATCGGCAAATTACTCAAAATGCTGAACTCGCCGAGAAAATCACTTTTGTTCCACAATGAATGCCTGGCAAAAAATAGTTAATTGTGATGCAAGCCGTTCTGAAACCAATCGGCAAATTACTCAAAATGCTTAACTCGCCGAGTAAATCACTTTTGTTCCACAATGAATGTCTGGCAAAAAATAGTAAATTTCAATGCGAGGCGTTCTGAAACCAATCGGCAATTTACTCAAAATGCTTAACGCGCCGAGAACATCACTTTTGTTCCACAATGAATGCCTGGCACAAAATAGTTAATTTCAATGCAAGCCGTTCTGAAAGCAATCGGCAAATCACTCAAAATGCTGAACTCGTCGAGAAAATCACTTTTGTTCCACAATGAATGTCTGGCAAAAAGTAGTTCATTTTGATGCAAGCCGTTCTGAAACCAATCGGCAAATTACTCAAAATGCTTAACTCGCCAAAAAATCACTTTTGTTCCACAATGAATGTCTGGCAAAAAATAGTTTATTTCAAAGCAAGCCGTTCTGAAACCAATCGGCAAATTACTCAAAATGCTTAACGCGCCGAGAAAATCACTTTTTTCCCACAATGAATGCCGAGGAAAAAGTAGTTAATTGTGATGCAAGCCGTTCTGAAACCAATCGGCAAATTACTCAAAATGCTTAACTCGACGAGAAAATCACTTTTGTTCCACAATGAATGTCTGGAAAAAATAGTTAATTTCAATGCAAGCCGTTCTGAAACCAATCGGCAAATTACTCAAAATGCTTAACTCGTCGAGAAAATCACTTTTGTTCCACAATGAATGTCTGGCAAAAAATAGTAAATTTCAATGCCAGCCGTTCTGGAACCAATCGGCAAATTACTCAAAACGCTTAACGCGCCGTGAAAATCACTTTTGTTCCACAACGAATGCCTGGCACAAAATAGTTAGTTTCAATGCAAGCCGTTCTGAAAGCAATCGGCAAATTACTCAAAATGCTTAACTCGCCGAGAAAATCACTTTTGTTCCACAATGAATGTCTGGCAAAAAGTAGTTCATTTTGATGCAAGCCGTTCTGAAACCAATCGGCAAATTACTCAAAATGCTTAACTCGCCGAGTAAATCACTTTTGTTCCACAATGAATGTCTGGCAAAAAATAGTAAATTTCAATGCGAGGCGTTCTGAAACCAATCGGCAATTTACTCAAAATGCTTAACGCGCCGAGAACATCACTTTTGTTCCACAATGAATGCCTGGCACAAAATAGTTAATTTCAATGCAAGCCGTTCTGAAAGCAATCGGCAAATCACTCAAAATGCTGAACTCGTCGAGAAAATCACTTTTGTTCCACAATGAATGTCTGGCAAAAAGTAGTTCATTTTGATGCAAGCCGTTCTGAAACCAATCGGCAAATTACTCAAAATGCTTAACTCGCCAAAAAATCACTTTTGTTCCACAATGAATGTCTGGCAAAAAATAGTTTATTTCAAAGCAAGCCGTTCTGAAACCAATCGGCAAATTACTCAAAATGCTTAACGCGCCGAGAAAATCACTTTTTTCCCACAATGAATGCCGAGGAAAAAGTAGTTAATTGTGATGCAAGCCGTTCTGAAACCAATCGGCAAATTACTCAAAATGCTTAACTCGACGAGAAAATCACTTTTGTTCCACAATGAATGTCTGGAAAAAATAGTTAATTTCAATGCAAGCCGTTCTGAAACCAATCGGCAAATTACTCAAAATGCTTAACTCGTCGAGAAAATCACTTTTGTTCCACAATGAATGTCTGGCAAAAAATAGTAAATTTCAATGCCAGCCGTTCTGGAACCAATCGGCAAATTACTCAAAACGCTTAACGCGCCGTGAAAATCACTTTTGTTCCACAACGAATGCCTGGCACAAAATAGTTAGTTTCAATGCAAGCCGTTCTGAAAGCAATCGGCAAATTACTCAAAATGCTTAACTCGCCGAGAAAATCACTTTTGTTCCACAATGAATGTCTGGCAAAAAGTAGTTCATTTTGATGCAAGCCGTTCTGAAACCAATCGGCAAATTACAAAAAATGCTTAACTCGCCGAGAAAATCACTTTTGTTCCACAATGAATGTCTGGCAAAAAATAGTAAATTTCAATGCAAGCAGTTCTGAAACCAATCGGCAAATTACTCAAAATGCTGAATTCGCCGAGAAAATCACTTTTGTTCCACAATGAATGCCTGGCAAAAAATAGTTAATTGTGATGCAAGCCGTTCTGAAACCAATCGGCAAATTACTCAAAATGCTTAACTCGCCGAGTAAATCACTTTTGTTCCACAATGAATGTCTGGCAAAAAATAGTAAATTTCAATGCGAGGCGTTCTGAAACCAATCGGCAATTTACTCAAAATGCTTAACGCGCCGAGAACATCACTTTTGTTCCACAATGAATGCCTGGCACAAAATAGTTAATTTCAATGCAAGCCGTTCTGAAAGCAATCGGCAAATCACTCAAAATGCTGAACTCGTCGAGAAAATCACTTTTGTTCCACAATGAATGTCTGGCAAAAAGTAGTTCATTTTGATGCAAGCCGTTCTGAAACCAATCGGCAAATTACTCAAAATGCTTAACTCGCCAAAAAATCACTTTTGTTCCACAATGAATGTCTGGCAAAAAATAGTTTATTTCAAATCAAGCCGTTCTGAAACCAATCGGCAAATTACTCAAAATGCTTAACTCGCCGAGAAAATCACTTTTGTTCCACAATGAATGTCTGGCAAAAAATAGCAAATTTCAATGCGAGCCGTTCTGAAACCAATCGGCAAATTACTCAAAATGCTTAACGCGCCGAGAAAATCACTTTTCTTCCACAATGAATGTCTGGCAAAAAATAGTAAATTTCAATGCAAGCCGTTCTGAAACCGATCGGCAAATTACTCAAAATGCTTAACGCGCCGAGAAAATCACTTTTTTCCCACAATGAATGCCTGGCAAAAAATAGTTAATTGTGATGCAAGCCGTTCTGAAACCAATAGGCAAGTTACTCAAAATGCTTAACGCGCCGAGAAAATCACTTTTTTTCCCACAATGAATGCCTGGCAAAAGAAAGTTAATTGCAAGCCGTTCTGAAACCAATCGGCAAATTACTCAAAATGCTTAACTCGCCGAGAAAATCACTTTTGTTCCACAATGAATGCCTGGCAAAAAATAGTTAATTTCAATGCAAGCCGTTCTGAAACCAATCGGCAAATTACTCAAAATGCTTAACTCGCCGAGAAAATCACTTTTGTTCCACAATGAATGTCTGGCGAAAAATACTAAATTTCAATGGGAGCCGTTCTGAAACCAATCGGCAAATTACTCAAAATGCTTAACGCGGCGAGGAAATCACTTTTGTTCCACAATGAATGCCTGGCACAAATTAGTTAATTTCAATGCAAGCCGTTCTGAAAGCAATCGGCAAATTACTCAAAATGCTTAACTAGCCGAGAAAATCACTTTTGTTCCACAATGAATGTCCGGTAAAAAATAGTAAATTTCAATGCAAGCCGTTCTGAAACCGATCGGCAAATTACTGAAAATGCATAACGCGCCGAGAAAGTCACTTTTATCCCACAATGAATGCCCGGCAAAAAATAGTTAATTTTGATGCAAGCCGTTCTGAAACCAATCGGCAAATTACTCAAAATGCTTAACGCGCCGAGAAAATCACTTTTGTTCCACAATGAATGCCTGGCACAAAATAGTTAATTTCAATGCAAGCCGTTCTGAAAGCAATCGGCAAATTACTCAAAATGCTTAACTAGCCGAGAAAATCACTTTTGTTTCACAATGAATTTCTGGCAAAAAATAGTTAATTGTGATGCAAGCCGTTCTGAAACCAATCGGCAAATTACTCAAAATGCTTAACTCTGCGAGAAAATCTCTTTTGTTCCACAATGAATGTCTGGCAAAATATAGTTAATTTCAATGCAAGCCGTTCTGAAACCAATCGGCAAATTACTCAAAATGCTTAACGCGCCGAGAAAATCACTTTTTTCCCACAATGAATGCCTAGGAAAAAGTAGTTAATTGTGATGCAAGCCGTTCTGAAACCAATCGGCAAATTACTCAAAATGCTTAACTCGACGAGAAAATCACTTTTGTTCCACAATGAATGTCTGGAATAAATAGTTAATTTCAATGCAAGCCGTTCTGAAACCAATCGGCAAATTACTCAAAATGCTTAACTCGTCGAGAAAATCACTTTTGTTCCACAATGAATGACTGGCAAAAAATAGTAAATTTCAATGCGAGGCGTTCTGAAACCAATCGGCAATTTACTCAAAATGCTTAACGCGCCGAGAACATCACTTTTGTTCCACAATGAATGCCTGGCACAAAATAGTTAATTTCAATGCAAGCCGTTCTGAAAGCAATCGGCAAATCACTCAAAATGCTGAACTCGTCGAGAAAATCACTTTTGTTCCACAATGAATGTCTGGCAAAAAGTAGTTCATTTTGATGCAAGCCGTTCTGAAACCAATCGGCAAATTACTCAAAATGCTTAACTCGCCAAAAAATCACTTTTGTTCCACAATGAATGTCTGGCAAAAAATAGTTTATTTCAAAGCAAGCCGTTCTGAAACCAATCGGCAAATTACTCAAAATGCTTAACTCGCCGAGAAAATCACTTTTGTTCCACAATGAATGTCTGGCAAAAAATAGCAAATTTCAATGCGAGCCGTTCTGAAGCCAATCGGCAAATTACTCAAAATGCTTAACGCGCCGAGAAAATCACTTTTCTTCCACAATGAATGTCTGGCAAAAAATAGTAAATTTCAATGCAAGCCGTTCTGAAACCGATCGGCAAATTACTCAAAATGCTTAACGCGCCGAGAAAATCACTTTTTTCCCACAATGAATGCCTGGCAAAAAATAGTTAATTGTGATGCAAGCCGTTCTGAAACCAATAGGCAAGTTACTCAAAATGCTTAACGCGCCGAGAAAATCACTTTTTTTCCCACAATGAATGCCTGGCAAAAGAAAGTTAATTGCAAGCCGTTCTGAAACCAATCGGCAAATTACTCAAAATGCTTAACTCGCTGAGAAAATCACTTTTGTTCCACAATGAATGCCTGGCAAAAAATAGTTAATTTCAATGCAAGCCGTTCTGAAACCAATCGGCAAATTACTCAAAATGCTTAACTCGCCGAGAAAAACACTTTTGTTCCACAATGAATGTCTGGCGAAAAATACTAAATTTCAATGGGAGCCGTTCTGAAACCAATCGGCAAATTACTCAAAATGCTTAACGCGGCGAGGAAATCACTTTTGTTCCACAATGAATGCCTGGCACAAATTAGTTAATTTCAATGCAAGCCGTTCTGAAAGCAATCGGCAAATTACTCAAAATGCTTAACTAGCCGAGAAAATCACTTTTGTTCCACAATGAATGTCCGGTAAAAAATAGTAAATTTCAATGCAAGCCGTTCTGAAACCGATCGGCAAATTACTCAAAATGCATAACGCGCCGAGAAAGTCACTTTTATCCCACAATGAATGCCCGGCAAAAAATAGTTAATTTTGATGCAAGCCGTTCTGAAACCAATCGGCAAATTACTCAAAATGCTTAACGCGCCGAGAAAATCACTTTTGTTCCACAATGAATGCCTGGCACAAAATAGTTAATTTCAATGCAAGCCGTTCTGAAAGCAATCGGCAAATTACTCAAAATGCTTAACTAGCCGAGAAAATCACTTTTGTTTCACAATGAATTTCTGGCAAAAAATAGTTAATTGTGATGCAAGCCGTTCTGAAACCAATCGGCAAATTACTCAAAATGCTTAACTCTGCGAGAAAATCTCTTTTGTTCCACAATGAATGTCTCGCAAAATATAGTTAATTTCAATGCAAGCCGTTCTGAAACCAATCGGCAAATTACTCAAAATGCTTAACGCGCCGAGAAAATCACTTTTTTCCCACAATGAATGCCTAGGAAAAAGTAGTTAATTGTGATGCAAGCCGTTCTGAAACCAATCGGCAAATTACTCAAAATGCTTAACTCGACGAGAAAATCACTTTTGTTCCACAATGAATGTCTGGAAAAAATAGTTAATTTCAATGCAAGCCGTTCTGAAACCAATCGGCAAATTACTCAAAATGCTTAACTCGCCGAGAAAATCACTTTTGTTCCACAATGAATGTCTGGCAAAAAATAGTAGATTTCAATGCAAGCCGTTCTGGAACCAATCGGCAAATTACTCAAAATGCTTAACGCGCCGAGAAAATCACTTTTGTTCCACAACGAATGCCTGGCACAAAATAGTTAGTTTCAATGCAAGCCGTTCTGAAAGCAATCGGCAAATTACTCAAAATGCTTATCTCGCCGAGAAAATCACTTTTGTTCCACAATGAATGTCTGGCAAAAAGTAGTTCATTTTGATGCAGGCCGTTCTGAAACCAATCGGAAAATTACTCAAAATGCTTAACTCGCCGAGAAATTCACTTTTGTTCCACAATGAATGTCTGGCAAAAAATAGTAGATTTCAATGCAAGCAGTTCTGAAACCAATCGGCAAATTACTCAAAATGCTGAACTCGCCGAGAAAATCACTTTTTTCCCACAATGAATGTCTGGCAAAAAATAGTTAATTTTGATGCAAGACGTTCTGAAACCAATCGGCAATTTACTCAAAATGCTTAACGCGGCGAGGAAATCACTTTTGTTCCACAATGAATGCCTGGCACAAAATAGTTAATTTCAATGCAAGCCGTTCTGAAAGCAATCGGCAAATTACTCAAAATGCTTAACTAGCCGAGAAAATCACTTTTGTTTCACAATGAATTTCTGGCAAAAAATAGTTAATTGTGATGCAAGCCGTTCTGAAACCAATCGGCAAATTACTCAAAATGCTTAACTCTGCGAGAAAATCTCTTTTGTTCCACAATCAATGTCTGGCAAAATATAGTTAATTTCAATGCAAGCCGTTCTGAAACCAATCGGCAAATTACTCAAAATGCTTAACGCGGAGAAAATCACTTTTTTCCCACAATGAATGCCAAGGAAAAAGTAGTTAATTGTGATGCAAGCCGTTCTGAAACCAATCGGCAAATTACTCAAAATGCTTAACTCGACGAGAAAATCACTTTTGTTCCACAATGAATGCCTGGCACAAAATAGTTAATTTCAATGCCAGCCGTTCTGAAACCGATCGGCAAATTACTCAAAATGCTTAACCCGCCGAGAAAATCACTTTTGTTCCACAATGAATGTCAGGCAAAAAATAGTAAATTTCAATGCGAGCCGTTCTGAAACCAATCGGCAAATTACTCAAAATGCTTAACGCGCCGAGAAAATCACTTTTGTTCCACAATGAATGCCTGGCAAAAAATAGTTAATTTCAATGCAAGCCGTTCTGAAAGCAATCGGCAAATTACTCAAAATGCTGAGCTCGCCGAGAAAATCACTTTTGTTCCACAATGAATGCCTGGCAAAAATAGTTAATTTCAATGCAAGCCGCTCTGAAACCAATCGGCAAATTACTCAAAATGCTTAACTCGCCGAGAAAATCACTTTTGTTCCACAATGAATGCCTGGCAAAAAATAGTTAATTGTGATGCAAGCCGTTCTGAAACCAATCGGCAAATTGCTCAAAATGCTTAGCTCGCCGAGAAAATCACTTTTGTTCCACAATGAATGCCTTGGCAAAAAATAGTTAAATGTGATGCGAGCCGTTCTGAAACCAATCGGCAAATTGCTCAAAATGCTCAGCTCGCCGAGAAAATCACTTTTGTTCCACAATGAATATCTGGCAAAAAATAGTTAATTTTGACGCAAGACGTTCTGAAACCAATCGGCAAATTACTCAAAATCCTTAACTCGCCGAGAAAATCACTTTTGTTCCACAATGAATGTCTGGCAAAAAATAGTTAATTTCAATGCAAGCCGTTCTGAAAGCAATCGGCAAATTACTCAAAATGCTTAAATCGCCGAGAAAATCACTTTTGTTCCACAATGAATGTCTGGCAAAAAATAGTAGATTTCAATGCAAGCAGTTCTGAAACCAATCGGCAAATTACTCAAAATGCTGAACGCGCCGAGAAAATCACTTTTTTCCCACAATGAATGTCTGGCAAAAAATAGTTAATTTTGATGCAAGACGTTCTGAAACCAATCGGCAATTTACTCAAAATGCTTAACGCGGCGAGGAAATCACTTTTGTTCCACAATGAATATCTGGCAAAAAGTAGTTAATTTCAATGCAAGCCGTTCTGAAAGCAATCGGCAAATTACTCAAAATGCTTAACTCGCCAAAAAATCACTTTTCTTCCACAATGAATGTCTGGCAAAAAGTAGTTAATTGTGATGCAAGCCGTTCTGAAACCAATCGGCAAATTACTCAAAATGCTTAACTCGCCGAGAAAATCACTTTTGTTCCACAATGAATGTCTGGAAAAAATAGTTAATTTCAATGCAAGCCGTTCTGAAACGAATCGGCAAATTACTCAAAATGCTCAACGCGACGAGAAAATCACTTTTGTTCCACAATGAATGCCTGGCAAAAAATAGTTAATTTCAATGCAAGCCGTTCTGAAAGCAATCGGCAAATTACTCAAAATGCTGAGCTCGCCGAGAAAATCACTTTTGTTCCACAATGAATGCCTGGCAAAAATAGTTAATTGTGATGCAAGCCGTTCTGAAACCAATCGGCAAATTACTCAAAATGCTTAACCCGCCGAGAAAATCACTTTTGTTCCACAATGAATGTCAGGCAAAAAATAGTAAATTTCAATGCGAGCCGTTCTGAAACCAATCGGCAAATTACTCAAAATGCTTAACGCGCCGAGAAAATCACTTTTGTTCCACAATGAATGCCTGGCAAAAAATAGTTAATTTCAATGCAAGCCCTTCTGAAAGCAATCGGCAAATTACTCAAAATGCTGAGCTCGCCGAGAAAATCACTTTTGTTCCACAATGAATGCCTGGCAAAAATAGTTAATTGTGATGCAAGCCGTTCTGAAACCAATCGGCAAATTACTCAAAATGCTTAACTCACCGAGAAAATCACTTTTGTTCCACAATGAATGTCTGGCAAAAAATAGTTAATTTCAATGCAAGCCGCTCTGAGACCAATCGGCAAATTACTCAAAATGCTTAACTCGCCGAGAAAATCACTTTTGTTCCACAATGAATGCCTGGCAAAAAATAGTTAATTGTGATGCAAGCCGTTCTGAAACCAATCGGCAAATTGCTCAAAATGCTTAGCTCGCCGAGAAAATCACTTTTGTTCCACAATGAATGCCTTGGCAAAAAATAGTTAATTGTGATGCGAGCCGTTCTGAAACCAATCGGCAAATTGCTCAAAATGCTTAGCTCGCCGAGAAAATCACTTTTGTTCCACAATGAATATCTGGCAAAAAATAGTTAATTTTGACGCAAGACGTTCTGAAACCAATCGGCAAATTACTCAAAATCCTTAACTCGCCGAGAAAATCACTTTTGTTCCACAATGAATGTCTGGCAAAAAATAGTTAATTTCAATGCAAGCCGTTCTGAAAGCAATCGGCAAATTACTCAAAATGCTGAACTCGCCGAGAAAATCAATCGGCAAATTACTCAAAATGCTGAACTCGCCGAGAAAATCAATCGGCAAATTACTCAAAATGCTTAACGCGCCGAGAAAATCACTTTTTTCCCACAATGAATGCCGAGGAAAAAGTAGTTAATTGTGATGCAAGCCGTTCTGAAACCAATCGGCAAATTACTCAAAATGCTTAACTCGACGAGAAAATCACTTTTGTTCCACAATGAATGTCTGGAAAAAATAGTTAATTTCAATGCAAGCCGTTCTGAAACCAATCGGCAAATTACTCAAAATGCTTAACTCGTCGAGAAAATCACTTTTGTTCCACAATGAATGTTCCTTCAAAAAATAGTAAATTTCAATGCCAGCCGTTCTGGAACCAATCGGCAAATTACTCAAAATGCTTAACGCGCCGTGAAAATCACTTTTGTTCCACAACGAATGCCTGGCACAAAATAGTTAGTTTCAATGCAAGCCGTTCTGAAAGCAATCGGCAAATTACTCAAAATGCTTAACTCGCCGAGAAAATCACTTTTGTTCCACAATGAATGTCTGGCAAAAAGTAGTTCATTTTGATGCAAGCCGTTCTGAAACCAATCGGCAAATTACAAAAAATGCTTAACTCGCCGAGAAAATCACTTTTGTTCCACAATGAATGTCTGGCAAAAAATAGTAAATTTCAATGCAAGCAGTTCTGAAACCAATCGGCAAATTACTCAAAATGCTGAACTCGCCGAGAAAATCACTTTTGTTCCACAATGAATGCCTGGCAAAAAATAGTTAATTGTGATGCAAGCCGTTCTGAAACCAATCGGCAAATTACTCAAAATGCTTAACTCGCCGAGTAAATCACTTTTGTTCCACAATGAATGTCTGGCAAAAAATAGTAAATTTCAATGCAAGCCGTTCTGAAACCGATCGGCAAATTACACAAAATGCTTAACTCGTCGAGAAAATCACTTTTGTTCCACAATGAATGTCTGGCAAAAAATAGTAAATTTCAATGCGAGGCGTTCTGAAACCAATCGGCAATTTACTCAAAATGCTTAACGCGCCGAGAACATCACTTTTGTTCCACAATGAATGCCTGGCACAAAATAGTTAATTTCAATGCAAGCCGTTCTGAAAGCAATCGGCAAATCACTCAAAATGCTGAACTCGTCGAGAAAATCACTTTTGTTCCACAATGAATGTCTGGCAAAAAGTAGTTCATTTTGATGCAAGCCGTTCTGAAACCAATCGGCAAATTACTCAAAATGCTTAACTCGCCAAAAAATCACTTTTGTTCCACAATGAATGTCTGGCAAAAAATAGTTTATTTCAAAGCAAGCCGTTCTGAAACCAATCGGCAAATTACTCAAAATGCTTAACTCGCCGAGAAAATCACTTTTGTTCCACAATGAATGTCTGGCAAAAAATAGCAAATTTCAATGCGAGCCGTTCTGAAACCAATCGGCAAATTACTCAAAATGCTTAACGCGCCGAGAAAATCACTTTTCTTCCACAATGAATGTCTGGCAAAAAATAGTAAATTTCAATGCAAGCCGTTCTGAAACCGATCGGCAAATTACTCAAAATGCTTAACGCGCCGAGAAAATCACTTTTTTCCCACAATGAATGCCTGGCAAAAAATAGTTAATTGTGATGCAAGCCGTTCTGAAACCAATAGGCAAGTTACTCAAAATGCTTAACGCGCCGAGAAAATCACTTTTTTTCCCACAATGAATGCCTGGCAAAAGAAAGTTAATTGCAAGCCGTTCTGAAACCAATCGGCAAATTACTCAAAATGCTTAACTCGCCGAGAAAATCACTTTTGTTCCACAATGAATGCCTGGCAAAAAATAGTTAATTTCAATGCAAGCCGTTCTGAAACCAATCGGCAAATTACTCAAAATGCTTAACTCGCCGAGAAAATCACTTTTGTTCCACAATGAATGTCTGGCGAAAAATACTAAATTTCAATGGGAGCCGTTCTGAAACCAATCGGCAAATTACTCAAAATGCTTAACGCGGCGAGGAAATCACTTTTGTTCCACAATGAATGCCTGGCACAAATTAGTTAATTTCAATGCAAGCCGTTCTGAAAGCAATCGGCAAATTACTCAAAATGCTTAACTAGCCGAGAAAATCACTTTTGTTCCACAATGAATGTCCGGTAAAAAATAGTAAATTTCAATGCAAGCCGTTCTGAAACCGATCGGCAAATTACTCAAAATGCATAACGCGCCGAGAAAGTCACTTTTATCCCACAATGAATGCCCGGCAAAAAATAGTTAATTTTGATGCAAGCCGTTCTGAAACCAATCGGCAAATTACTCAAAATGCTTAACGCGCCGAGAAAATCACTTTTGTTCCACAATGAATGCCTGGCACAAAATAGTTAATTTCAATGCAAGCCGTTCTGAAAGCAATCGGCAAATTACTCAAAATGCTTAACTAGCCGAGAAAATCACTTTTGTTTCACAATGAATTTCTGGCAAAAAATAGTTAATTGTGATGCAAGCCGTTCTGAAACCAATCGGCAAATTACTCAAAATGCTTAACTCTGCGAGAAAATCTCTTTTGTTCCACAATGAATGTCTGGCAAAATATAGTTAATTTCAATGCAAGCCGTTCTGAAACCAATCGGCAAATTACTCAAAATGCTTAACGCGCCGAGAAAATCACTTTTTTCCCACAATGAATGCCTAGGAAAAAGTAGTTAATTGTGATGCAAGCCGTTCTGAAACCAATCGGCAAATTACTCAAAATGCTTAACTCGACGAGAAAATCACTTTTGTTCCACAATGAATGTCTGGAAAAAATAGTTAATTTCAATGCAAGCCGTTCTGAAACCAATCGGCAAATTACTCAAAATGCTTAACTCGCCGAGAAAATCACTTTTGTTCCACAATGAATGTCTGGCAAAAAATAGTAGATTTCAATGCAAGCAGTTCTGAAACCAATCGGCAAATTGCTCAAAATGCTTAACTCGCCGAGAAAATCACTTTTGTTCCACAATGAATGCCTTGGCAAAAAATAGTTAATTGTGATGCGAGCCGTTCTGAAACCAATCGGCAAATTGCTCAAAATGCTTAGCTCGCCGAGAAAATCACTTTTGTTCCACAATGAATATCTGGCAAAAAATAGTTAATTTTGACGCAAGACGTTCTGAAACCAATCGGCAAATTACTCAAAATCCTTAACTCGCCGAGAAAATCACTTTTGTTCCACAATGAATGTCTGGCAAAAAATAGTTAATTTCAATGCAAGCCGTTCTGAAAGCAATTGGCAAATTACTCAAAATGCTGAACTCGCCGAGAAAATCAATCGGCAAATTACTCAAAATGCTGAATTCGCCGAGAAAATCAATCGGCAAATTACTCAAAATGCTTAACGCGCCGAGAAAATCACTTTTTTCCCACAATGAATGCCGAGGAAAAAGTAGTTAATTGTGATGCAAGCCGTTCTGAAACCAATCGGCAAATTACTCAAAATGCTTAACTCGACGAGAAAATCACTTTTGTTCCACAATGAATGTCTGGAAAAAATAGTTAATTTCAATGCAAGCCGTTCTGAAACCAATCGGCAAATTACTCAAAATGCTTAACTCGTCGAGAAAATCACTTTTGTTCCACAATGAATGTCTGGCAAAAAATAGTAAATTTCAATGCCAGCCGTTCTGGAACCAATCGGCAAATTACTCAAAACGCTTAACGCGCCGTGAAAATCACTTTTGTTCCACAACGAATGCCTGGCACAAAATAGTTAGTTTCAATGCAAGCCGTTCTGAAAGCAATCGGCAAATTACTCAAAATGCTTAACTCGCCGAGAAAATCACTTTTGTTCCACAATGAATGTCTGGCAAAAAGTAGTTCATTTTGATGCAAGCCGTTCTGAAACCAATCGGCAAATTACAAAAAATGCTTAACTCGCCGAGAAAATCACTTTTGTTCCACAATGAATGTCTGGCAAAAAATAGTAAATTTCAATGCAAGCAGTTCTGAAACCAATCGGCAAATTACTCAAAATGCTGAACTCGCCGAGAAAATCACTTTTGTTCCACAATGAATGCCTGGCAAAAAATAGCTAATTGTGATGCAAGCCGTTCTGAAACCAATCGGCAAATTACTCAAAATGCTTAACTCGCCGAGTAAATCACTTTTGTTCCACAATGAATGTCTGGCAAAAAATAGTAAATTTCAATGCGAGGCGTTCTGAAACCAATCGGCAATTTACTCAAAATGCTTAACGCGCCGAGAACATCACTTTTGTTCCACAATGAATGCCTGGCACAAAATAGTTAATTTCAATGCAAGCCGTTCTGAAAGCAATCGGCAAATCACTCAAAATGCTGAACTCGTCGAGAAAATCACTTTTGTTCCACAATGAATGTCTGGCAAAAAGTAGTTCATTTTGATGCAAGCCGTTCTGAAACCAATCGGCAAATTACTCAAAATGCTTAACTCGCCAAAAAATCACTTTTGTTCCACAATGAATGTCTGGCAAAAAATAGTTTATTTCAAAGCAAGCCGTTCTGAAACCAATCGGCAAATTACTCAAAATGCTTAACGCGCCGAGAAAATCACTTTTTTCCCACAATGAATGCCGAGGAAAAAGTAGTTAATTGTGATGCAAGCCGTTCTGAAACCAATCGGCAAATTACTCAAAATGCTTAACTCGACGAGAAAATCACTTTTGTTCCACAACGAATGCCTGGCACAAAATAGTTAGTTTCAATGCAAGCCGTTCTGAAAGCAATCGGCAAATTACTCAAAATGCTTAACTCGCCGAGAAAATCACTTTTGTTCCACAATGAATGTCTGGCAAAAAGTAGTTCATTTTGATGCAAGCCGTTCTGAAACCAATCGGCAAATTACAAAAAATGCTTAACTCGCCGAGTAAATCACTTTTGTTCCACAATGAATGTCTGGCAAAAAATAGTAAATTTCAATGCGAGGCGTTCTGAAACCAATCGGCAATTTACTCAAAATGCTTAACGCGCCGAGAACATCACTTTTGTTCCACAATGAATGCCTGGCACAAAATAGTTAATTTCAATGCAAGCCGTTCTGAAAGCAATCGGCAAATCACTCAAAATGCTGAACTCGTCGAGAAAATCACTTTTGTTCCACAATGAATGTCTGGCAAAAAGTAGTTCATTTTGATGCAAGCCGTTCTGAAACCAATCGGCAAATTACTCAAAATGCTTAACTCGCCAAAAAATCACTTTTGTTCCACAATGAATGTCTGGCAAAAAATAGCAAATTTCAATGCGAGCCGTTCTGAAACCAATCGGCAAATTACTCAAAATGCTTAACGCGCCGAGAAAATCACTTTTCTTCCACAATGAATGTCTGGCAAAAAATAGTAAATTTCAATGCAAGCCGTTCTGAAACCGATCGGCAAATTACTCAAAATGCTTAACGCGCCGAGAAAATCACTTTTTTCCCACAATGAATGCCTGGCAAAAAATAGTTAATTGTGATGCAAGCCGTTCTGAAACCAATAGGCAAGTTACTCAAAATGCTTAACGCGCCGAGAAAATCACTTTTTTTCCCACAATGAATGCCTGGCAAAAGAAAGTTAATTGCAAGCCGTTCTGAAACCAATCGGCAAATTACTCAAAATGCTTAACTCGCCGAGAAAATCACTTTTGTTCCACAATGAATGCCTGGCAAAAAATAGTTAATTTCAATGCAAGCCGTTCTGAAACCAATCGGCAAATTACTCAAAATGCTTAACTCGCCGAGAAAATCACTTTTGTTCCACAATGAATGTCTGGCGAAAAATACTAAATTTCAATGGGAGCCGTTCTGAAACCAATCGGCAAATTACTCAAAATGCTTAACGCGGCGAGGAAATCACTTTTGTTCCACAATGAATGCCTGGCACAAATTAGTTAATTTCAATGCAAGCCGTTCTGAAAGCAATCGGCAAATTACTCAAAATGCTTAACCAGCCGAGAAAATCACTTTTGTTCCACAATGAATGTCCGGTAAAAAATAGTAAATTTCAATGCAAGCCGTTCTGAAACCGATCGGCAAATTACTCAAAATGCATAACGCGCCGAGAAAGTCACTTTTATCCCACAATGAATGCCCGGCAAAAAATAGTTAATTTTGATGCAAGCCGTTCTGAAAGCAATCGGCAAATTACTCAAAATGCTTAAATAGCCGAGAAAATCACTTTTGTTTCACAATGAATTTCTGGCAAAAAATAGTTAATTGTGATGCAAGCCGTTCTGAAACCAATCGGCAAATTACTCAAAATGCTTAACTCTGCGAGAAAATCTCTTTTGTTCCACAATGAATGTCTGGCAAAATATAGTTAATTTCAATGCAAGCCGTTCTGAAACCAATCGGCAAATTACTCAAAATGCTTAACGCGCCGAGAAAATCACTTTTTTCCCACAATGAATGCCTAGGAAAAAGTAGTTAATTGTGATGCAAGCCGTTCTGAAACCAATCGGCAAATTACTCAAAATGCTTAACTCGACGAGAAAATCACTTTTGTTCCACAATGAATGTCTGGAAAAAATAGTTAATTTCAATGCAAGCCGTTCTGAAACCAATCGGCAAATTACTCAAAATGCTTAACTCGCCGAGAAAATCACTTTTGTTCCACAATGAATGTCTGGCAAAAAATAGTAGATTTCAATGCAAGCCGTTCTGGAACCAATCGGCAAATTACTCAAAATGCTTAACGCGCCGAGAAAATCACTTTTGTTCCACAACGAATGCCTGGCACAAAATAGTTAGTTTCAATGCAAGCCGTTCTGAAAGCAATCGGCAAATTACTCAAAATGCTTATCTCGCCGAGAAAATCACTTTTGTTCCACAATGAATGTCTGGCAAAAAGTAGTTCATTTTGATGCAGGCCGTTCTGAAACCAATCGGAAAATTACTCAAAATGCTTAACTCGCCGAGAAATTCACTTTTGTTCCACAATGAATGTCTGGCAAAAAATAGTAGATTTCAATGCAAGCAGTTCTGAAACCAATCGGCAAATTACTCAAAATGCTGAACTCGCCGAGAAAATCACTTTTTTCCCACAATGAATGTCTGGCAAAAAATAGTTAATTTTGATGCAAGACGTTCTGAAACCAATCGGCAATTTACTCAAAATGCTTAACGCGGCGAGGAAATCACTTTTGTTCCACAATGAATGCCTGGCACAAAATAGTTAATTTCAATGCAAGCCGTTCTGAAAGCAATCGGCAAATTACTCAAAATGCTTAACTAGCCGAGAAAATCACTTTTGTTTCACAATGAATTTCTGGCAAAAAATAGTTAATTGTGATGCAAGCCGTTCTGAAACCAATCGGCAAATTACTCAAAATGCTTAACTCTGCGAGAAAATCTCTTTTGTTCCACAATCAATGTCTGGCAAAATATAGTTAATTTCAATGCAAGCCGTTCTGAAACCAATCGGCAAATTACTCAAAATGCTTAACGCGGAGAAAATCACTTTTTTCCCACAATGAATGCCTAGGAAAAAGTAGTTAATTGTGATGCAAGCCGTTCTGAAACCAATCGGCAAATTACTCAAAATGCTTAACTCGACGAGAAAATCACTTTTGTTCCACGATGAATGTCTGGAAAAAATAGTTAATTTCAATGCAAGCCGTTCTGAGACCAATCGGCAAATTACTCAAAATGCTTAACTCGTCGAGAAAATCACTTTTGTTCCACAATGAATGTCTGGCAAAAAATAGTAAATTTCAATGCCAGCCGTTCTGGAACCAATCGGCAAATTACTCCAAATGCTTAACGCGCCGAGAAAATCACTTTTGTTCCACAACGAATGCCTGGCACAAAATAGTTAGTTTCAATGCAAGCCGTTCTGAAAGCTATCGGCAAATTACTCAAAATGCTTAACTCGCCGAGAAAATCACTTTTGTTCCACAATGAATGTCTGGCAAAAAGTAGTTCATTTTGATGCAGTCCGTTCTGAAACCAATCGGCAAATTACTCAAAATGCTTAACTCGCCGCGAAAATCACTTTTGTTCCACAATGAATGTCTGGCAAAAAATAGTAGATTTCAATGCAAGCAGTTCTGAAACCAATCGGCAAATTACTCAAAATGCTGAACTCGCCGAGAAAATCACTTTTGTTCCACAATGAATGCCTGGCAAAAAATAGTTAATTGTGATGCAAGCCGTTCTGAAACCAATCGGCAAATTACTCAAAATGCATAACGCGCCGAGAAAGTCACTTTTATCCCACAATGAATGCCCGGCAAAAAATAGTTAATTTTGATGCAAGCCGTTCTGAAACCAATCGGCAAATTACTCAAAATGCTTAACGCGCCGAGAAAATCACTTTTGTTCCACAATGAATGCCTGGCACAAAATAGTTAATTTCAATGCAAGCCGTTCTGAAAGCAATCGGCAAATTACTCAAAATGCTTAACTAGCCGAGAAAATCACTTTTGTTTCACAATGAATTTCTGGCAAAAAATAGTGAATTGTGATGCAAGCCGTTCTGAAACCAATCGGCAAATTACTCAAAATGCTTAACTCTGCGAGAAAATCTCTTTTGTTCCACAATGAATGTCTGGCAAAATATAGTTAATTTCAATGCAAGCCGTTCTGAAACCAATCGGCAAATTACTCAAAATGCTTAACGCGCCGAGAAAATCACTTTTTTCCCACAATGAATGCCTAGGAAAAAGTAGTTAATTGTGATGCAAGCCGTTCTGAAACCAATCGGCAAATTACTCAAAATGCTTAACTCGACGAGAAAATCACTTTTGTTCCACAACGAATGCCTGGCACAAAATAGTTAGTTTCAATGCAAGCCGTTCTGAAAGCAATCGGCAAATTACTCAAAATGCTTAACTCGCCGAGAAAATCACTTTTGTTCCACAATGAATGTCTGGCAAAAAGTAGTTCATTTTGATGCAGTCCGTTCTGAAACCAATCGGCAAATTACTCAAAATGCTTAACTCGCCGCGAAAATCACTTTTGTTCCACAATGAATGTCTGGCAAAAAATAGTAGATTTCAATGCAAGCAGTTCTGAAACCAATCGGCAAATTACTCAAAATGCTGAACTCGCCGAGAAAATCACTTTTGTTCCACAATGAATGCCTGGCAAAAAATAGTTAATTGTGATGCAAGCCGTTCTGAAACCAATCGGCAAATTACTCAAAATGCTTAACTCGCCGAGAAAATCACTTTTGTTCCACAATGAATGTCTGGCAAAAAATAGTAAATTTCAATGCAAGCCGTTCTGAAACCGATCGGCAAATTACACAAAATGCTTAACTCGTCGAGAAAATCACTTTTGTTCCACAATGAATGTCTGGCAAAAAATAGAAAATTTCAATGCGAGGCGTTCTGAAACCAATCGGCAATTTACTCAAAATGCTTAACGCGCCGAGAACATCACTTTTGTTCCACAATGAATGCCTGGCACAAAATAGTTAATTTCAATGCAAGCCGTTCTGAAATCAATCGGCAAATCACTCAAAATGCTGAACTCGCCGAGAAAATCACTTTTGTTCCACAATGAATGTCTGGCAAAAAGTAGTTAATTTTGATGCAAAACGTTCTGAAACCAATCGGCAATTTACTCAAAATGCTTAACGCGGCGAGGAAATCACTTTTGTTCCACAATGAATATCTGGCAAAAAGTAGTTAATTTCAATGCAAGCCGTTCTGAAAGCAATCGGCAAATTACTCAAAATGCTTAACTCGCCAAAAAATCACTTTTCTTCCACAATGAATGTCTGGCAAAATATAGTTAATTTCGATGCAAGCCGTTATGAAACCAATCGGCAAATTACTCAAAATGCTTAACGCGCCGAGAAAATCACTTTTTTCCCACAATGAATGCCTAGCAAAAAGTAGTTAATTGTGATGCAAGCCGTTCTGAAACCAATCGGCAAATTACTCAAAATGCTTAACTCGCCGAGAAAATCACTTTTGTTCCACAATGAATGTCTGGAAAAAATAGTTAATTTCAATGCAAGCCGTTCTGAAAGCAATCGGCAAATTACTCAAAATGCTTAACTCGCCAAAAAATCACTTTTCTTCCACAATGAATGTCTGGCAAAATATAGTTAATTTCAATGCAAGCCGTTATGAAACCAATCGGCAAATTACTCAAAATGCTTAACGCGCCGAGAAAATCACTTTTTTCCCACAATGAATGCGTAGCAAAAAGTAGTTAATTGTGATGCAAGCCGTTCTGAAACCAATCGGCAAATTACTCAAAATGCTTAAGTCGCCGAGAAAATCACTTTTGTTCCACAATGAATGTCTGGAAAAAATAGTTAATTTCAATGCAAGCCGTTCTGAAACGAATCGGCAAATTACTCAAAATGCTCAACGCGACGAGAAAATCACTTTTGTTCCACAATGAATGCCTGGCACAAAATAGTTAATTTCAATGCCAGCCGTTCTGAAACCGATCGGCAAATTACTCAAAATGCTTAACCCGCCGAGAAAATCACTTTTGTTCCACAATGAATGTCAGGCAAAAAATAGTAAATTTCAATGCGAGCCGTTCTGAAACCAATCGGCAAATTACTCAAAATGCTTAACGCGCCGAGAAAATCACTTTTGTTCCACAATGAATGCCTGGCAAAAAATAGTTAATTTCAATGCAAGCCGTTCTGAAAGCAATCGGCAAATTACTCAAAATGCTGAGCTCGCCGAGAAAATCACTTTTGTTCCACAATGAATGCCTGGCAAAAATAGTTAATTGTGATGCAAGCCGTTCTGAAACCAATCGGCAAATTACTCAAAATGCTTAACTCACCGAGAAAATCACTTTTGTTCCACAATGAATGTCTGGCAAAAAATAGTTAATTTCAATGCAAGCCGCTCTGAAACCAATCGGCAAATTACTCAAAATGCTTAACTCGCCGAGAAAATCACTTTTGTTCCACAATGAATGCCTGGCAAAAAATAGTTAATTGTGATGCAAGCCGTTCTGAAACCAATCGGCAAATTGCTCAAAATGCTTAGCTCGCCGAGAAAATCACTTTTGTTCCACAACGAATGCCTGGCACAAAATAGTTAGTTTCAATGCAAGCCGTTCTGAAAGCTATCGGCAAATTACTCAAAATGCTTAACTCGCCGAGAAAATCACTTTTGTTCCACAATGAATGTCTGGCAAAAAGTAGTTCATTTTGATGCAGTCCGTTCTGAAACCAATCGGCAAATTACTCAAAATGCTTAACTCGCCGCGAAAATCACTTTTGTTCCACAATGAATGTCTGGCAAAAAATAGTAGATTTCAATGCAAGCAGTTCTGAAACCAATCGGCAAATTACTCAAAATGCTGAACTCGCCGAGAAAATCACTTTTGTTCCACAATGAATGCCTGGCAAAAAATAGTTAATTGTGATGCAAGCCGTTCTGAAACCAATCGGCAAATTACTCAAAATGCATAACGCGCCGAGAAAGTCACTTTTATCCCACAATGAATGCCCGGCAAAAAATAGTTAATTTTGATGCAAGCCGTTCTGAAACCAATCGGCAAATTACTCAAAATGCTTAACGCGCCGAGAAAATCACTTTTGTTCCACAATGAATGCCTGGCACAAAATAGTTAATTTCAATGCAAGCCGTTCTGAAAGCAATCGGCAAATTACTCAAAATGCTTAACTAGCCGAGAAAATCACTTTTGTTTCACAATGAATTTCTGGCAAAAAATAGTGAATTGTGATGCAAGCCGTTCTGAAACCAATCGGCAAATTACTCAAAATGCTTAACTCTGCGAGAAAATCTCTTTTGTTCCACAATGAATGTCTGGCAAAATATAGTTAATTTCAATGCAAGCCGTTCTGAAACCAATCGGCAAATTACTCAAAATGCTTAACGCGCCGAGAAAATCACTTTTTTCCCACAATGAATGCCTAGGAAAAAGTAGTTAATTGTGATGCAAGCCGTTCTGAAACCAATCGGCAAATTACTCAAAATGCTTAACTCGACGAGAAAATCACTTTTGTTCCACAACGAATGCCTGGCACAAAATAGTTAGTTTCAATGCAAGCCGTTCTGAAAGCAATCGGCAAATTACTCAAAATGCTTAACTCGCCGAGAAAATCACTTTTGTTCCACAATGAATGTCTGGCAAAAAGTAGTTCATTTTGATGCAGTCCGTTCTGAAACCAATCGGCAAATTACTCAAAATGCTTAACTCGCCGCGAAAATCACTTTTGTTCCACAATGAATGTCTGGCAAAAAATAGTAGATTTCAATGCAAGCAGTTCTGAAACCAATCGGCAAATTACTCAAAATGCTGAACTCGCCGAGAAAATCACTTTTGTTCCACAATGAATGCCTGGCAAAAAATAGTTAATTGTGATGCAAGCCGTTCTGAAACCAATCGGCAAATTACTCAAAATGCTTAACTCGCCGAGAAAATCACTTTTGTTCCACAATGAATGTCTGGCAAAAAATAGTAAATTTCAATGCAAGCCGTTCTGAAACCGATCGGCAAATTACACAAAATGCTTAACTCGTCGAGAAAATCACTTTTGTTCCACAATGAATGTCTGGCAAAAAATAGAAAATTTCAATGCGAGGCGTTCTGAAACCAATCGGCAATTTACTCAAAATGCTTAACGCGCCGAGAACATCACTTTTGTTCCACAATGAATGCCTGGCACAAAATAGTTAATTTCAATGCAAGCCGTTCTGAAATCAATCGGCAAATCACTCAAAATGCTGAACTCGCCGAGAAAATCACTTTTGTTCCACAATGAATGTCTGGCAAAAAGTAGTTAATTTTGATGCAAAACGTTCTGAAACCAATCGGCAATTTACTCAAAATGCTTAACGCGGCGAGGAAATCACTTTTGTTCCACAATGAATATCTGGCAAAAAGTAGTTAATTTCAATGCAAGCCGTTCTGAAAGCAATCGGCAAATTACTCAAAATGCTTAACTCGCCAAAAAATCACTTTTCTTCCACAATGAATGTCTGGCAAAATATAGTTAATTTCGATGCAAGCCGTTATGAAACCAATCGGCAAATTACTCAAAATGCTTAACGCGCCGAGAAAATCACTTTTTTCCCACAATGAATGCCTAGCAAAAAGTAGTTAATTGTGATGCAAGCCGTTCTGAAACCAATCGGCAAATTACTCAAAATGCTTAACTCGCCGAGAAAATCACTTTTGTTCCACAATGAATGTCTGGAAAAAATAGTTAATTTCAATGCAAGCCGTTCTGAAAGCAATCGGCAAATTACTCAAAATGCTTAACTCGCCAAAAAATCACTTTTCTTCCACAATGAATGTCTGGCAAAATATAGTTAATTTCAATGCAAGCCGTTATGAAACCAATCGGCAAATTACTCAAAATGCTTAACGCGCCGAGAAAATCACTTTTTTCCCACAATGAATGCGTAGCAAAAAGTAGTTAATTGTGATGCAAGCCGTTCTGAAACCAATCGGCAAATTACTCAAAATGCTTAAGTCGCCGAGAAAATCACTTTTGTTCCACAATGAATGTCTGGAAAAAATAGTTAATTTCAATGCAAGCCGTTCTGAAACGAATCGGCAAATTACTCAAAATGCTCAACGCGACGAGAAAATCACTTTTGTTCCACAATGAATGCCTGGCACAAAATAGTTAATTTCAATGCCAGCCGTTCTGAAACCGATCGGCAAATTACTCAAAATGCTTAACCCGCCGAGAAAATCACTTTTGTTCCACAATGAATGTCAGGCAAAAAATAGTAAATTTCAATGCGAGCCGTTCTGAAACCAATCGGCAAATTACTCAAAATGCTTAACGCGCCGAGAAAATCACTTTTGTTCCACAATGAATGCCTGGCAAAAAATAGTTAATTTCAATGCAAGCCGTTCTGAAAGCAATCGGCAAATTACTCAAAATGCTGAGCTCGCCGAGAAAATCACTTTTGTTCCACAATGAATGCCTGGCAAAAATAGTTAATTGTGATGCAAGCCGTTCTGAAACCAATCGGCAAATTACTCAAAATGCTTAACTCACCGAGAAAATCACTTTTGTTCCACAATGAATGTCTGGCAAAAAATAGTTAATTTCAATGCAAGCCGCTCTGAAACCAATCGGCAAATTACTCAAAATGCTTAACTCGCCGAGAAAATCACTTTTGTTCCACAATGAATGCCTGGCAAAAAATAGTTAATTGTGATGCAAGCCGTTCTGAAACCAATCGGCAAATTGCTCAAAATGCTTAGCTCGCCGAGAAAATCACTTTTGTTCCACAATGAATGCCTTGGCAAAAAATAGTTAATTGTGATGCGAGCCGTTCTGAAACCAATCGGCAAATTGCTCAAAATGCTTAGCTCGCCGAGAAAATCACTTTTGTTCCACAATGAATATCTGGCAAAAAATAGTTAATTTTGACGCAAGACGTTCTGAAACCAATCGGCAAATTACTCAGAATTACTCGCCGAGAAAATCACTTTTGTTCCACAATGAATGTCTGGCAAAAAATAGTTAATTTCAATGCAAGCCGTTCTGAAAGCAATCGGCAAATTACTCAAAATGCTGAACTCGCCGAGAAAATCAATCGGCAAATTACTCAAAATGCTTAACTAGCCGAGAAAATCACTTTTGTTTCACAATGAATTTCTGGCAAAAAATAGTTAATTGTGATGCAAGCCGTTCTGAAACCAATCGGCAAATTACTCAAAATGCTTAACTCTGCGAGAAAATCTATTTTGTTCCACAATGAATGTCTGGCAAAATATAGTTAATTTCAATGCAAGCCGTTCTGAAACCAATCGGCAAATTACTCAAAATGCTTAACGCGACGAGAAAATCACTTTTTTCCCACAATGAATGCCTAGGAAAAAGTAGTTAATTGTGATGCAAGCCGTTCTGAAACCAATCGGCAAATTACTCAAAATGCTTAAGTCGCCGAGAAAATCACTTTTGTTCCACAATGAATGTCTGGAAAAAATAGTTAATTTCAATGCAAGCCGTTCTGAAACGAATCGGCAAATTACTCAAAATGCTCAACGCGACGAGAAAATCACTTTTGTTCCACAATGAATGCCTGGCACAAAATAGTTAATTTCAATGCCAGCCGTTCTGAAACCGATCGGCAAATTACTCAAAATGCTTAACCCGCCGAGAAAATCACTTTTGTTCCACAATGAATGTCAGGCAAAAAATAGTAAATTTCAATGCGAGCCGTTCTGAAACCAATCGGCAAATTACTCAAAATGCTTAACGCGCCGAGAAAATCACTTTTGTTCCACAATGAATGCCTGGCAAAAAATAGTTAATTTCAATGCAAGCCGTTCTGAAAGCAATCGGCAAATTACTCAAAATGCTGAGCTCGCCGAGAAAATCACTTTTGTTCCACAATGAATGCCTGGCAAAAATAGTTAATTGTGATGCAAGCCGTTCTGAAACCAATCGGCAAATTACTCAAAATGCTTAACTCACCGAGAAAATCACTTTTGTTCCACAATGAATGTCTGGCAAAAAATAGTTAATTTCAATGCAAGCCGCTCTGAAACCAATCGGCAAATTACTCAAAATGCTTAACTCGCCGAGAAAATCACTTTTGTTCCACAATGAATGCCTGGCAAAAAATAGTTAATTGTGATGCAAGCCGTTCTGAAACCAATCGGCAAATTGCTCAAAATGCTTAGCTCGCCGAGAAAATCACTTTTGTTCCACAATGAATGCCTTGGCAAAAAATAGTTAATTGTGATGCGAGCCGTTCTGAAACCAATCGGCAAATTGCTCAAAATGCTTAGCTCGCCGAGAAAATCACTTTTGTTCCACAATGAATATCTGGCAAAAAATAGTTAATTTTGACGCAAGACGTTCTGAAACCAATCGGCAAATTACTCAGAATTACTCGCCGAGAAAATCACTTTTGTTCCACAATGAATGTCTGGCAAAAAATAGTTAATTTCAATGCAAGCCGTTCTGAAAGCAATCGGCAAATTACTCAAAATGCTGAACTCGCCGAGAAAATCAATCGGCAAATTACTCAAAATGCTTAACTAGCCGAGAAAATCACTTTTGTTTCACAATGAATTTCTGGCAAAAAATAGTTAATTGTGATGCAAGCCGTTCTGAAACCAATCGGCAAATTACTCAAAATGCTTAACTCTGCGAGAAAATCTATTTTGTTCCACAATGAATGTCTGGCAAAATATAGTTAATTTCAATGCAAGCCGTTCTGAAACCAATCGGCAAATTACTCAAAATGCTTAACGCGACGAGAAAATCACTTTTTTCCCACAATGAATGCCTAGGAAAAAGTAGTTAATTGTGATGCAAGCCGTTCTGAAACCAATCGGCAAATTACTCAAAATGCTTAACTCGACGAGAAAATCACTTTTGTTCCACAATGAATGTCTGGAAAAAATAGTTAATTTCAATGCAAGCCGTTCTGAAACCAATCGGCAAATTACTCAAAATGCTTAACTCGTCGAGAAAATCACTTTTGTTCCACAATGAATGTCTGGCAAAAAATAGTAAATTTCAATGCCAGCCGTTCTGGAACCAATCGGCAAATTACTCAAAATGCTTAACGCGCCGTGAAAATCACTTTTGTTCCACAACGAATGCCTGGCACAAAATAGTTAGTTTCAATGCAAGCCGTTCTGAAAGCAATCGGCAAATTACTCAAAATGCTTAACTCGCCGAGAAAATCACTTTTGTTCCACAATGAATGTCTGGCAAAAAGTAGTTCATTTTGATGCAAGCCGTTCTGAAACCAATCGGCAAATTACAAAAAATGCTTAACTCGCCGAGAAAATCACTTTTGTTCCACAATGAATGTCTGGCAAAAAATAGTAAATTTCAATGCAAGCAGTTCTGAAACCAATCGGCAAATTACTCAAAATGCTGAACTCGCCGAGAAAATCACTTTTGTTCCACAATGAATGCCTGGCAAAAAATAGTTAATTGTGATGCAAGCCGTTCTGAAACCAATCGGCAAATTACTCAAAATGCTTAACTCGCCGAGAAAATCACTTTTGTTCCACAATGAATGTCTGGCAAAAAATAGTAAATTTTAATGCAAGCCGTTCTGAAACCGATCGGCAAATTACACAAAATGCTTAACTCGTCGAGAAAATCACTTTTGTTCCACAATGAATGTCTGGCAAAAAATAGTAAATTTCAATGCGAGGCGTTCTGAAACCAATCGGCAATTTACTCAAAATGCTTAACGCGCCGAGAACATCACTTTTGTTCCACAATGAATGCCTGGCACAAAATAGTTAATTTCAATGCAAGCCGTTCTGAAAGCAATCGGCAAATCACTCAAAATGCTGAACTCGCCGAGAAAATCACTTTTGTTCTACAATGAATGTCTGGCAAAAAGTAGTTCATTTTGATGCAAGCCGTTCTGAAACCAATCGGCAAATTACTCAAAATGCTTAACTCGCCAAAAAATCACTTTTGTTCCACAATGAATGTCTGGCAAAAAATAGTTTATTTCAAAGCAAGCCGTTCTGAAACCAATCGGCAAATTACTCAAAATGCTTAACTCGCCGAGAAAATCACTTTTGTTCCACAATGAATGTCTGGCAAAAAATAGTAAATTTCAATGCGAGCCGTTCTGAAACCAATCGGCAAATTACTCAAAATGCTTAACGCGCCGAGAAAATCACTTTTCTTCCACAATGAATGTCTGGAAAAAATAGTTAATTTCAATGCAAGCCGTTCTGAAACCAATCGGCAAATTACTCAAAATGCTTAACTCGTCGAGAAAATCACTTTTGTTCCACAATGAATGTCTGGCAAAAAATAGTAAATTTCAATGCCAGCCGTTCTGGAACCAATCGGCAAATTACTCAAAATGCTTAACGCGCCGTGAAAATCACTTTTGTTCCACAACGAATGCCTGGCACAAAATAGTTAGTTTCAATGCAAGCCGTTCTGAAAGCAATCGGCAAATTACTCAAAATGCTTAACTCGCCGAGAAAATCACTTTTGTTCCACAATGAATGTCTGGCAAAAAGTAGTTCATTTTGATGCAAGCCGTTCTGAAACCAATCGGCAAATTACAAAAAATGCTTAACTCGCCGAGAAAATCACTTTTGTTCCACAATGAATGTCTGGCAAAAAATAGTAAATTTCAATGCAAGCAGTTCTGAAACCAATCGGCAAATTACTCAAAATGCTGAACTCGCCGAGAAAATCACTTTTGTTCCACAATGAATGCCTGGCAAAAAATAGTTAATTGTGATGCAAGCCGTTCTGAAACCAATCGGCAAATTACTCAAAATGCTTAACTCGCCGAGAAAATCACTTTTGTTCCACAATGAATGTCTGGCAAAAAATAGTAAATTTTAATGCAAGCCGTTCTGAAACCGATCGGCAAATTACACAAAATGCTTAACTCGTCGAGAAAATCACTTTTGTTCCACAATGAATGTCTGGCAAAAAATAGTAAATTTCAATGCGAGGCGTTCTGAAACCAATCGGCAATTTACTCAAAATGCTTAACGCGCCGAGAACATCACTTTTGTTCCACAATGAATGCCTGGCACAAAATAGTTAATTTCAATGCAAGCCGTTCTGAAAGCAATCGGCAAATCACTCAAAATGCTGAACTCGCCGAGAAAATCACTTTTGTTCTACAATGAATGTCTGGCAAAAAGTAGTTCATTTTGATGCAAGCCGTTCTGAAACCAATCGGCAAATTACTCAAAATGCTTAACTCGCCAAAAAATCACTTTTGTTCCACAATGAATGTCTGGCAAAAAATAGTTTATTTCAAAGCAAGCCGTTCTGAAACCAATCGGCAAATTACTCAAAATGCTTAACTCGCCGAGAAAATCACTTTTGTTCCACAATGAATGTCTGGCAAAAAATAGTAAATTTCAATGCGAGCCGTTCTGAAACCAATCGGCAAATTACTCAAAATGCTTAACGCGCCGAGAAAATCACTTTTCTTCCACAATGAATGTCTGGCAAAAAATAGTAAATTTCAATGCAAGCCGTTCTGAAACCGATCGGCAAATTACTCAAAATGCTTAACGCGCCGAGAAAATCACTTTTTTCCCACAATGAATGCCTGGCAAAAAATAGTTAATTGTGATGCAAGCCGTTCTGAAACCAATAGGCAAATTACTCAAAATGCTTAACGCGCCGAGAAAATCACTTTTTTTCCCACAATGAATGCCTGGCAAAAGAAAGTTAATTGCAAGCCGTTCTGAAACCAATCGGCAAATTACTCAAAATGCTTAACTCGCCGAGAAAATCACTTTTGTTCCACAATGAATGCCTGGCAAAAAATAGTTAATTTCAATGCAAGCCGTTCTGAAACCAATCGGCAAATTACTCAAAATGCTTAACTCGCCGAGAAAATCACTTTTGTTCCACAATGAATGTCTGGCGAAAAATACTAAATTTCAATGGGAGCCGTTCTGAAACCAATCGGCAAATTACTCAAAATGCTTAACGCGGCGAGGAAATCACTTTTGTTCCACAATGAATGCCTGGCACAAATTAGTTAATTTCAATGCAAGCCGCTCTGAAACCAATCGGCAAATTACTCAAAATGCTTAACTCGCCGAGAAAATCACTTTTGTTCCACAATGAATGCCTGGCAAAAAATAGTTAATTGTGATGCAAGCCGTTCTGAAACCAATCGGCAAATTGCTCAAAATGCTTAGCTCGCCGAGAAAATCACTTTTGTTCCACAATGAATGCCTTGGCAAAAAATAGTTAATTGTGATGCGAGCCGTTCTGAAACCAATCGGCAAATTGCTCAAAATGCTTAGCTCGCCGAGAAAATCACTTTTGTTCCACAATGAATATCTGGCAAAAAATAGTTAATTTTGACGCAAGACGTTCTGAAACCAATCGGCAAATTACTCAGAATTACTCGCCGAGAAAATCACTTTTGTTCCACAATGAATGTCTGGCAAAAAATAGTTAATTTCAATGCAAGCCGTTCTGAAAGCAATCGGCAAATTACTCAAAATGCTGAACTCGCCGAGAAAATCAATCGGCAAATTACTCAAAATGCTTAACTAGCCGAGAAAATCACTTTTGTTTCACAATGAATTTCTGGCAAAAAATAGTTAATTGTGATGCAAGCCGTTCTGAAACCAATCGGCAAATTACTCAAAATGCTTAACTCTGCGAGAAAATCTATTTTGTTCCACAATGAATGTCTGGCAAAATATAGTTAATTTCAATGCAAGCCGTTCTGAAACCAATCGGCAAATTACTCAAAATGCTTAACGCGACGAGAAAATCACTTTTTTCCCACAATGAATGCCTAGGAAAAAGTAGTTAATTGTGATGCAAGCCGTTCTGAAACCAATCGGCAAATTACTCAAAATGCTTAACTCGACGAGAAAATCACTTTTGTTCCACAATGAATGTCTGGAAAAAATAGTTAATTTCAATGCAAGCCGTTCTGAAACCAATCGGCAAATTACTCAAAATGCTTAACTCGTCGAGAAAATCACTTTTGTTCCACAATGAATGTCTGGCAAAAAATAGTAAATTTCAATGCCAGCCGTTCTGGAACCAATCGGCAAATTACTCAAAATGCTTAACGCGCCGTGAAAATCACTTTTGTTCCACAACGAATGCCTGGCACAAAATAGTTAGTTTCAATGCAAGCCGTTCTGAAAGCAATCGGCAAATTACTCAAAATGCTTAACTCGCCGAGAAAATCACTTTTGTTCCACAATGAATGTCTGGCAAAAAGTAGTTCATTTTGATGCAAGCCGTTCTGAAACCAATCGGCAAATTACAAAAAATGCTTAACTCGCCGAGAAAATCACTTTTGTTCCACAATGAATGTCTGGCAAAAAATAGTAAATTTCAATGCAAGCAGTTCTGAAACCAATCGGCAAATTACTCAAAATGCTGAACTCGCCGAGAAAATCACTTTTGTTCCACAATGAATGCCTGGCAAAAAATAGTTAATTGTGATGCAAGCCGTTCTGAAACCAATCGGCAAATTACTCAAAATGCTTAACTCGCCGAGAAAATCACTTTTGTTCCACAATGAATGTCTGGCAAAAAATAGTAAATTTTAATGCAAGCCGTTCTGAAACCGATCGGCAAATTACACAAAATGCTTAACTCGTCGAGAAAATCACTTTTGTTCCACAATGAATGTCTGGCAAAAAATAGTAAATTTCAATGCGAGGCGTTCTGAAACCAATCGGCAATTTACTCAAAATGCTTAACGCGCCGAGAACATCACTTTTGTTCCACAATGAATGCCTGGCACAAAATAGTTAATTTCAATGCAAGCCGTTCTGAAAGCAATCGGCAAATCACTCAAAATGCTGAACTCGCCGAGAAAATCACTTTTGTTCTACAATGAATGTCTGGCAAAAAGTAGTTCATTTTGATGCAAGCCGTTCTGAAACCAATCGGCAAATTACTCAAAATGCTTAACTCGCCAAAAAATCACTTTTGTTCCACAATGAATGTCTGGCAAAAAATAGTTTATTTCAAAGCAAGCCGTTCTGAAACCAATCGGCAAATTACTCAAAATGCTTAACTCGCCGAGAAAATCACTTTTGTTCCACAATGAATGTCTGGCAAAAAATAGTAAATTTCAATGCGAGCCGTTCTGAAACCAATCGGCAAATTACTCAAAATGCTTAACGCGCCGAGAAAATCACTTTTCTTCCACAATGAATGTCTGGCAAAAAATAGTAAATTTCAATGCCAGCCGTTCTGGAACCAGTCGGCAAATTACTCAAAATGCTTAACGCGCCGAGAAAATCACTTTTGTTCCACAACGAATGCCTGGCACAAAATAGTTAGCTTCAATGTAAGCCGTTCTGAAAGCAATCGGCAAATTACTCAAAATGCTTAACTCGCCGAGAAAATCACTTTTGTTCCACAATGAATGTCTGGCAAAAAATAGTAAATTTCAATGCCAGCCGTTCTGGAACCAATCGGCAAATTACTCAAAATGCTTAACGCGCCGTGAAAATCACTTTTGTTCCACAACGAATGCCTGGCACAAAATAGTTAGTTTCAATGCAAGCCGTTCTGAAAGCAATCGGCAAATTACTCAAAATGCTTAACTCGCCGAGAAAATCACTTTTGTTCCACAATGAATGTCTGGCAAAAAGTAGTTCATTTTGATGCAAGCCGTTCTGAAACCAATCGGCAAATTACAAAAAATGCTTAACTCGCCGAGAAAATCACTTTTGTTCCACAATGAATGTCTGGCAAAAAATAGTAAATTTCAATGCAAGCAGTTCTGAAACCAATCGGCAAATTACTCAAAATGCTGAACTCGCCGAGAAAATCACTTTTGTTCCATAATGAATGCCTGGCAAAAAATAGTTAATTGTGATGCAAGCCGTTCTGAAACCAATCGGCAAATTACTCAAAATGCTTAACTCGCCGAGAAAATCACTTTTGTTCCACAATGAATGTCTGGCAAAAAATAGTAAATTTTAATGCAAGCCGTTCTGAAACCGATCGGCAAATTACACAAAATGCTTAACTCGTCGAGAAAATCACTTTTGTTCCACAATGAATGTCTGGCAAAAAATAGTAAATTTCAATGCGAGGCGTTCTGAAACCAATCGGCAATTTACTCAAAATGCTTAACGCGCCGAGAACATCACTTTTGTTCCACAATGAATGCCTGGCACAAAATAGTTAATTTCAATGCAAGCCGTTCTGAAAGCAATCGGCAAATCACTCAAAATGCTGAACTCGCCGAGAAAATCACTTTTGTTCTACAATGAATGTCTGGCAAAAAGTAGTTCATTTTGATGCAAGCCGTTCTGAAACCAATCGGCAAATTACTCAAAATGCTTAACTCGCCAAAAAATCACTTTTGTTCCACAATGAATGTCTGGCAAAAAATAGTTTATTTCAAAGCAAGCCGTTCTGAAACCAATCGGCAAATTACTCAAAATGCTTAACTCGCCGAGAAAATCACTTTTGTTCCACAATGAATGTCTGGCAAAAAATAGTAAATTTCAATGCGAGCCGTTCTGAAACCAATCGGCAAATTACTCAAAATGCTTAACGCGCCGAGAAAATCACTTTTCTTCCACAATGAATGTCTGGCAAAAAATAGTAAATTTCAATGCAAGCCGTTCTGAAACCGATCGGCAAATTACTCAAAATGCTTAACGCGCCGAGAAAATCACTTTTTTCCCACAATGAATGCCTGGCAAAAAATAGTTAATTGTGATGCAAGCCGTTCTGAAACCAATAGGCAAATTACTCAAAATGCTTAACGCGCCGAGAAAATCACTTTTTTTCCCACAATGAATGCCTGGCAAAAGAAAGTTAATTGCAAGCCGTTCTGAAACCAATCAGCAAATTACTCAAAATGCTTAACTCGCCGAGAAAATCACTTTTGTTCCACAATGAATGCCTGGCAAAAAATAGTTAATTTCAATGCAAGCCGTTCTGAAACCAATCGGCAAATTACTCAAAATGCTTAACTCGCTGAGAAAATCACTTTTGTTCCACAATGAATGTCTGGCGAAAAATACTAAATTTCAATGGGAGCCGTTCTGAAACCAATCGGCAAATTACTCAAAATGCTTAACGCGGCGAGGAAATCACTTTTGTTCCACAATGAATGCCTGGCACAAATTAGTTAATTTCAATGCAAGCCGTTCTGAAAGCAATCGGCAAATTACTCAAAATGCTTAACTAGCCGAGAAAATCACTTTTGTTCCACAATGAATGTCCGGTAAAAAATAGTAAATTTCAATGCAAGCCGTTCTGAAACCGATCGGCAAATTACTCAAAATGCATAACGCGCCGAGAAAGTCACTTTTATCCCACAATGAATGCCCGGCAAAAAATAGTTAATTGTGATGCAAGCCGTTCTGAAACCAATCGGCAAATTACTCAAAATGCTTAACACGCCGAGAAAATCACTTCTGTTTCACAATGAATTTCTGGCAAAAAATAGTTAATTGTGATGCAAGCCGTTCTGAAACCAATCGGCAAATTACTCAAAATGCTTAACTCGCCGAGAAAATCACTTTTGTTCCACAATGAATGTCTGGCAAAAAATTGTTAATTTCAATTCAAGCCGCTCTGAAACCAATCGGCAAATTGCACAAAATGCTTAGCTCGCCGAGAAAATCACTTTTGTTGCACAATGAATGTCTGGCAAAAGATACTAAATTTTGATGCAAGACGTTCTGAAACCAATCGGCAATTTACGCAAAATGCTTAACGCGGCGAGGAAATCACTTTTGTTCCACAATGAATGCCTGGCACAAAATAGTTAATTTCAATGCAAGCCGTTCTGAAAGCAATCGGCAAATTACTCAAAATGCTTAACTAGCCGAGAAAATCACTTTTGTTTCACAATGAATTTCTGGCAAAAAATAGTTAATTGTGATGCAAGCCGTTCTGAAACCAATCGGCAAATTACTCAAAATGCTTAACTCTGCGAGAAAATCTCTTTTGTTCCACAATGAATGTCTGGCAAAATATAGTTAATTTCAATGCAAGCCGTTCTGAAACCAATCGGCAAATTACTCAAAATGCTTAACGCGCCGAGAAAATCACTTTTTTCCCACAATGAATGCCTAGGAAAAAGTAGTTATTTGTGATGCAAGCCGTTCTGAAACCAATCGGCAAATTACTCAAAATGCTTAACTCGACGAGAAAATCACTTTTGTTCCACAATGAATGTCTGGAAAAAATAGTTAATTGTGATGCAAGCCGTTCTGAAACCAATCGGCAAATTACTCAAAATGCTTAACTCGTCGAGAAAATCACTTTTGTTCCACAATGAATGTCTGGCAAAATATAGTTAATTTCAATGCAAGCCGTTCTGAAACCAATCGGCAAATTACTCAAAATGCTTAACGCGCCGAGAAAATCACTTTTTTCCCACAATGAATGCCTAGGAAAAAGTAGTTATTTGTGATGCAAGCCGTTCTGAAACCAATCGGCAAATTACTCAAAATGCTTAACTCGACGAGAAAATCACTTTTGTTCCACAATGAATGTCTGGAAAAAATAGTTAATTTCAATGCAAGCCGTTCTGAAACCAATCGGCAAATTACTCAAAATGCTTAACTCGTCGAGAAAATCACTTTTGTTCCACAATGAATGTCTGGCAAAAAATAGTAAATTTCAATGCCAGCCGTTCTGGAACCAATCGGCAAATTACTCAAAATGCTTAACGCGCCGAGAAAATCACTTTTGTTCCACAACGAATGCCTGGCACAAAATAGTTAGTTTCAATGCAAGCCGTTCTGAAAGCAATCGGCAAATTACTCAAAATGCTTAACTCGCCGAGAAAATCACTTTTGTTCCACAATGAATGTCTGGCAAAAAGTAGTTCATTTTGATGCAGGCCGTTCTGAAACCAATCGGCAAATTACTCAAAATGCTTAACTCGCCGAGAAAATCACTTTTGTTCCACAATGAATGTCTGGCAAAAAATAGTAGATTTCAATGCAAGCAGTTCTGAAACCAATCGGCAAATTACTCAAAATGCTGAACTCGCCGAGAAAATCACTTTTTTCCCACAATGAATGTCTGGCAAAAAATAGTTAATTTTGATGCAAGACGTTCTGAAACCAATCGGCAATTTACTCAAAATGCTTAACGCGGCGAGGAAATCACTTTTGTTCCACAATGAATGCCTGGCACAAAATAGTTAATTTCAATGCAAGCCGTTCTGAAAGCAATCGGCAAATTACTCAAAATGCTTAACTAGCCGAGAAAATCACTTTTGTTTCACAATGAATTTCTGGCAAAAAATAGTTAATTGTGATGCAAGCCGTTCTGAAACCAATCGGCAAATTACTCAAAATGCTTAACTCTGCGAGAAAATCTATTTTGTTCCACAATGAATGTCTGGCAAAATATAGTTAATTTCAATGCAAGCCGTTCTGAAACCCATCGGCAAATTACTCAAAATGCTTAACGCGGAGAAAATCACTTTCTTCCCACAATGAATGCCTAGGAAAAAGTAGTTAATTGTGATGCAAGCCGTTCTGAAACCAATCGGCAAATTACTCAAAATGCTGAACTCGACGAGAAAATCACTTTTGTTCCACAATGAATGTCTGGAAAAAATAGTTAATTTCAATGCAAGCCGTTCTGAGACCAATCGGCAAATTACTCAAAATGCTTAACTCGTCGAGAAAATCACTTTTGTTCCACAATGAATGTCTGGCAAAAAATAGTTAATTGTGATGCAAGCCGTTCTGAAACCAATCGGCAAATTACTCAAAATGCTTAACTCTGCGAGAAAATCTCTTTTGTTCCACAATGAATGTCTGGCACAAAATAGTTAATTTCAATGCAAGCCGTTCTGAAAGCAATCGGCAAATTACTCAAAATGCTTAACTAGCCGAGAAAATCACTTTTGTTTCACAATGAATTTCTGGCAAAAAATAGTTAATTGTGATGCAAGCCGTTCTGAAACCAATCGGCAAATTACTCAAAATGCTTAACTCTGCGAGAAAATCTCTTTTGTTCCACAATGAATGTCTGGCAAAATATAGTTAATTTCAATGCAAGCCGTTCTGAAACCAATCGGCAAATTACTCAAAATGCTTAACGCGCCGAGAAAATCACTTTTTTCCCACAATGAATGCCCAGGAAAAAGTAGTTATTTGTGATGCAAGCCGTTCTGAAACCAATCGGCATATTACTCAAAATGCTTAACTCGACGAGAAAATCACTTTTGTTCCACAATGAATGTCTGGCAAAAAATTGTTAATTTCAATGCAAGCCGTTCTGAAACCAATCGGCAAATTACTCAAAATGCATAACTCGTCGAGAAAATCACTTTTGTTCCACAATGAATGTCTGGCAAAAAATAGTAAATTTCAATGCCAGCCGTTCTGGAACCAATCGGCAAATTACTCAAAATGCTTAACGCGCCGAGAAAATCACTTTTGTTCCACAACGAATGCCTGGCACAAAATAGTTAGTTTCAATGCAAGCCGTTCTGAAAGCAATCGGCAAATTACTCAAAATGCTTAACTCGCCGAGAAAATCACTTTTGTTCCACAATGAATGTCTGGCAAAAAGTAGTTCATTTTGATGCAGGCCGTTCTGAAACCAATCGGCAAATTACTCAAAATGCTTAACTAGCCGAGAAAATCACTTTTGTTCCACAATGAGTGTCTGGCAAAAAATAGTAGATTTCAATGCAAGCAGTTCTGAAACCAATCGGCAAATTACTCAAAATGCTGAACTCGCCGAGAAAATCACTTTTTTCCCACAATGAATGTCTGGCAAAAAATAGTTAATTTTGATGCAAGACGTTCTGAAACCAATCGGCAATTTACTCAAATTTCAATGCAAGCCGTTCTGAAACCGATCGGCAAATTACTCAAAATGCTTAACGCGCCGAGAAAGTCACTTTTATCCCACAATGAATGCCCGGCAAAAAATAGTTAATTTTGATGCAAGCCGTTCTGAAACCAATCGGCAAATTACTCAAAATGCTTAACGCGCCGAGAAAATCACTTTTTTCCCACAATGAATGCCTGGCAAAAAATAGTTAATTTCAATGCAAGCCGTTCTGAAAGCAATCGGCAAATTACTCAAAATGCTGAACACGCCGAGAAAATCACTTCTGTTTCACAATGAATTTCTGGCAAAAAATAGTTAATTGTGATGCAAGCCGTTCTGAAACCAATCGGCAAATTACTCAAAATGCTTAACTCGCCGAGAAAATCACTTTTGTTCCACAATGAATGTCTGGCAAAAAATTGTTAATTTCAATGCAAGCCGCTCTGAAACCAATCGGCAAATTGCACAAAATGCTTAGCTCGCCGAGAAAATCACTTTTGTTCCACAATGAATGTCTGGCAAAAAATACTAAATTTCAATGCAAGCCGTTCTGAAACCAATCGGCAAATTACTCAAAATGCTGAACGCGCCGAGAAAATCACTTTTTTCCCACAATGAATGTCTGGCAAAAAATAGTTAATTTTGATGCAAGACGTTCTGAAACCAATCGGCAATTTACTCAAAATGCTTAACGCGGCGAGGAAATCACTTTTGTTCCACAATGAATGCCTGGCACAAAATAGTTAATTTCAATGCAAGCCGTTCTGAAAGCAATCGGCAAATTACTCAAAATGCTTAACTAGCCGAGAAAATCACTTTTGTTTCACAATGAATTTCTGGCAAAAAATAGTAAATTTCAATGCCAGCCGTTCTGAAACCAATCGGCAATTTACTCAAAATGCTTAACGCGCCGAGAACATCACTTTTGTTCCACAATGAATGCCTGGCACAAAATAGTTAATTTCAATGCAAGCCGTTCTGAAAGCAATCGGCAAATTACTCAAAATGCTGAACTCGCCGAGAAAATCACTTTTGTTCCACAATGAATGTCTGGCAAAAAGTAGTTCATTTTGATGCAAGCCGTTCTGAAACCAATCGGCAAATTACTCAAAATGCTTAACTCGCCAAAAAATCACTTTTGTTCCACAATGAATGTCTGGCAAAAAATAGTTTATTTCAAAGCAAGCCGTCCTGAAACCAATCGGGAAATTACTCAAAATGCTTAACTCGCCGAGAAAATCACTTTTGTTCCACAATGAATGGCTGGCAAAAAATACTAAATTTCAATGGGAGCCGTTCTGAAACCAATCGGCAAATTACTCAAAATGCTTAACGCGCCGAGAAAATCACTTTTTTCCCACAATGAATGCCTGGCAAAAAATAGTTAATTTTGATGCAAGCCGTTCTGAAACCAATCGGCAAATTACTCAAAATGCTTAACGCGCCGAGAAAATCACTTTTGTTCCACAATGAATGCCTGGCAAAAAATAGTTAATTTCAATGCAAGCCTCTGAAACCAATCGGCAAATTACTCAAAATGCTTAACTCGCCGAGAAAATCACTTTTGTTCCACAATGAATGGCTGGCAAAAAATACTAAATTTCAATGGGAGCCGTTCTGAAACCAATCGGCAAATTACTCAAAATGCTTAACGCGGCGAGGAAATCACTTTTGTTCCACAATGAATGCCTGGCACAAAATAGTTAATTTCAATGCAAGCCGTTCTGAAAGCAATCGGCAAATTACTCAAAATGCTTAACTAGCCGAGAAAATCACTTTTGTTCCACAGTGAATGTCTGGTAAAAAATAGTAAATTTCAATGCAAGCCGTTCTGAAACCAATCGGCAAATTACTCAAAATGCTTAACTCGCCGAGAAAATCACTTTTGTTCCACAATGAATGTCTGGCAAAAAATACTAAATTTCAATGCCAGCCGTTCTGAAACCAATCGGCAATTTACTCAAAATGCTTAACGCGCCGAGAACATCACTTTTGTTCCACAATGAATGCCTGGCACAAAATAGTTAATTTCAATGCAAGCCGTTCTGAAAGCAATCGGCAAATCACTCAAAATGCTGAACTCGCCGAGAAAATCACTTTTGTTCCACAATGAATGTCTGGCAAAAAGTAGTTCATTTTGATGCAAGCCGTTCTGAAACCAATCGGCAAATTACTCAAAATGCTTAACTCGCCAAAAAATCACTTTTGTTCCACAATGAATGTCTGGCAAAAAATAGTTTATTTCAAAGCAAGCCGTCCTGAAACCAATCGGCAAATTACTCAAAATGCTTAACTCGCCGAGAAAATCACTTTACTTCCACAATGAATGTCTGGCAAAAAATAGTAAATTTCAATGCAAGCCGTTCTGAAACCGATTGGCAAATTACTCAAAATGCTTAACGCGCCGAGAAAATCACTTTTTTCCCACAATGAATGCCTGGCAAAAAATAGTTAATTGTGATGCAAGCCGTTCTGAAACCAATCGGCAAATTACTCAAAATGCTTAACGCGCCGAGAAAATCACTTTTTTTCCCACAATGAATGCCTGGCAAAAGAAAGTTAATTGTGATGCAAGCCGTTCTGAAACCAATCGGCAAATTACTCAAAATGCTTAACTCGCCGAGAAAATCACTTTTGTTCCACAATGAATGCCTGGCAAAAAATAGTTAATTTCAATGCAAGCCTCTGAAACCAATCGGCAAATTACTCAAAATGCTTAACTCGCCGAGAAAATCACTTTTGTTCCACAATGAATGGCTGGCAAAAAATACTAAATTTCAATGGGAGCCGTTCTGAAACCAATCGGCAAATTACTCAAAATGCTTAACGCGGCGAGGAAATCACTTTTGTTCCACAATGAATGCCTGGCACAAAATAGTTAATTTCAATGCAAGCCGTTCTGAAAGCAATCGGCAAATTACTCAAAATGCTTAACTAGCCGAGAAAATCACTTTTGTTCCACAATGAATGTCTGGTAAAAAATAGTAAATTTCAATGCAAGCCGTTCTGAAACCGATCGGCAAATTACTCAAAATGCATAACGCGCCGAGAAAGTCACTTTTATCCCACAATGAATGCCCGGCAAAAAATAGTTAATTTTGATGCAAGCCGTTCTGAAACCAATCGGCAAATTACTCAAAATGCTTAACGCGCCGAGAAAATCACTTTTCTTCCACAATGAATGCCTGGCACAAAATAGTTAATTTCAATGCAAGCCGTTCTGAAACCAATCGGCAATTTACTCAAAATGCTGAACGCGCCGAGAAAATCACTTTTTTCCCACAATGAATGCCTGGCAAAAAATAGTTAATTGTGATGCAAGCCGTTCTGAAACCAATCGGCAAATTACTCAAAATGCTTAACGCGCCGAGAAAATCACTTTTTTTCCCACAATGAATGCCTGGCAAAAGAAAGTTAATTGTGATGCAAGCCGTTCTGAAACCAATCGGCAAATTACTCAAAATGCTTAACTCGCCGAGAAAATCACTTTTGTTCCACAATGAATGCCTTGCAAAAAATAGATAATTTCAATGCAAGCCGTTCTGAAACCAATCGGCAAATTACTCAAAATGCTTAACTCGCCGAGAAAATCACTTTTGTTCCACAATGAATGTCTGGCAAAAAATACTAAATTTCAATGGCAGCCGTTCTGAAACCAATCGGCAAATTACTCAAAATGCTTAACGCGGCGAGGAAATCACTTTTGTTCCACAATGAATGTCTGGCACAAAATAGTTAATTTCAATGCAAGCCGTTCTGAAAGCAATCGGCAAATTACTCAAAATGCTTAACTAGCCGAGAAAATCACTTTTGTTCCACAATGAATGTCTGGTAAAAAATAGTAAATTTCAATGCAAGCCGTTCTGAAACCGATCGGCAAATTACTCAAAATGCTTAACGCGCCGAGAAAGTCACTTTTATCCCACAATGAATGCCCGGCAAAAAATAGTTAATTTTGATGCAAGCCGTTCTGAAACCAATCGGCAAATTACTCAAAATGCTTAACGCGCCGAGAAAATCACTTTTTTCCCACAATGAATGCCTGGCAAAAAATAGTTAATTTCAATGCAAGCCGTTCTGAAAGCAATCGGCAAATTACTCAAAATGCTGAACACGCCGAGAAAATCACTTCTGTTTCACAATGAATTTCTGGCAAAAAATAGTTAATTGTGATGCAAGCCGTTCTGAAACCAATCGGCAAATTACTCAAAATGCTTAACTCGCCGAGAAAATCACTTTTGTTCCACAATGAATGTCTGGCAAAAAATTGTTAATTTCAATGCAAGCCGCTCTGAAACCAATCGGCAAATTGCACAAAATGCTTAGCTCGCCGAGAAAATCACTTTTGTTCCACAATGTATGTCTGACAAAAAATACTAAATTTCAATGCAAGCCGTTCTGAAACCAATCGGCAAATTACTCAAAATGCTGAACGCGACGAGCAAATCACTTTTTTCCCACAATGAATGTCTGGCAAAAAATAGTTAATTTTGATGCAAGACGTTCTGAAACCAATCGGCAATTTACTCAAAATGCTTAACGCGCCGAGAAAATCACTTTTGTTCCACAATGAATGCCTGGCAAAAAATAGTTAATTTCAATGCAAGCCTCTGAAACCAATCGGCAAATTACTCAAAATGCTTAACTCGCCGAGAAAATCACTTTTGTTCCACAATGAATGGCTGGCAAAAAATACTAAATTTCAATGGGAGCCGTTCTGAAACCAATCGGCAAATTACTCAAAATGCTTAACGCGGCGAGGAAATCACTTTTGTTCCACAATGAATGCCTGGCACAAAATAGTTAATTTCAATGCAAGCCGTTCTGAAAGAAATCGGCAAATTACTCAAAATGCTTAACTAGCCGAGAAAATCACTTTTGTTCCACAGTGAATGTCTGGTAAAAAATAGTAAATTTCAATGCAAGGCGTTCTGAAACCAATCGGCAAATTACTCAAAATGCTTAACTCGCCGAGAAAATCACTTTTGTTCCACAATGAATGTCTGGCAAAAAATACTAAATTTCAATGCCAGCCGTTCTGAAACCAATCGGCAATTTACTCAAAATGCTTAACGCGCCGAGAACATCACTTTTGTTCCACAATGAATGCCTGGCACAAAATAGTTAATTTCAATGCAAGCCGTTCTGAAACCAATCGGCAATTTACTCAAAATGCTTAACGCGCCGAGAAAATCACTTTTCTTCCACAATGAATGGCTGGCAAAAAATACTAAATTTCAATGGGAGCCGTTCTGAAACCAATCGGCAAATTACTCAAAATGCTTAACGCGGCGAGGAAATCACTTTTGTTCCACAATGAATGCCTGGCACAAAATAGTTAATTTCAATGCAAGCCGTTCTGAAAGCAATCGGCAAATTACTCAAAATGCTTAACTAGCCGAGAAAATCACTTTTGTTCCACAGTGAATGTCTGGTAAAAAATAGTAAATTTCAATGCAAGCCGTTCTGAAACCAATCGGCAAATTACTCAAAATGCTTAACTCGCCGAGAAAATCACTTTTGTTCCACAATGAATGTCTGGCAAAAAATACTAAATTTCAATGCCAGCCGTTCTGAAACCAATCGGCAATTTACTCAAAATGCTTAACGCGCCGAGAACATCACTTTTGTTCCACAATGAATGCCTGGCACAAAATAGTTAATTTCAATGCAAGCCGTTCTGAAAGCAATCGGCAAATCACTCAAAATGCTGAACTCGCCGAGAAAATCACTTTTCTTCCACAATGAATGTCTGGCAAAAAATAGTAAATTTCAATGCAAGCCGTTCTGAAACCGATCGGCAAATTACTCAAAATGCTTAACGCGCCGAGAAAATCACTTTTTTCCCACAATGAATGCCTGGCAAAAAATAGTTAATTGTGATGCAAGCCGTTCTGAAACCAATCGGCAAATTACTCAAAATGCTTAACGCGCCGAGAAAATCACTTTTTTTCCCACAATGAATGCCTGGCAAAAGAAAGTTAATTGTGATGCAAGCCGTTCTGAAACCAATCGGCAAATTACTCAAAATGCTTAACTCGCCGAGAAAATCACTTTTGTTCCACAATGAATGCCTGGCAAAAAATAGTTAATTTCAATGCAAGCCTCTGAAACCAATCGGCAAATTACTCAAAATGCTTAACTCGCCGAGAAAATCACTTTTGTTCCACAATGAATGGCTGGCAAAAAATACTAAATTTCAATGGGAGCCGTTCTGAAACCAATCGGCAAATTACTCAAAATGCTTAACGCGGCGAGGAAATCACTTTTGTTCCACAATGAATGCCTGGCACAAAATAGTTAATTTCAATGCAAGCCGTTCTTGAAAGCAATCGGCAAATTACTCAAAATGCTTAACTAGCCGAGAAAATCACTTTTGTTCCACAATGAATGTCTGGTAAAAAATAGTAAATTTCAATGCAAGCCGTTCTGAAACCGATCGGCAAATTACTCAAAATGCATAACGCGCCGAGAAAGTCACTTTTATCCCACAATGAATGCCCGGCAAAAAATAGTTAATTTTGATGCAAGCCGTTCTGAAACCAATCGGCAAATTACTCAAAATGCTTAACGCGCCGAGAAAATCACTTTTCTTCCACAATGAATGCCTGGCACAAAATAGTTAATTTCAATGCAAGCCGTTCTGAAACCGATCGGCAATTTACTCAAAATGCTGAACGCGCCGAGAAAATCACTTTTTTCCCACAATGAATGCCTGGCAAAAAATAGTTAATTGTGATGCAAGCCGTTCTGAAACCAATCGGCAAATTACTCAAAATGCTTAACGCGCCGAGAAAATCACTTTTTTTCCCACAATGAATGCCTGGCAAAAGAAAGTTAATTGTGATGCAAGCCGTTCTGAAACCAATCGGCAAATTACTCAAAATGCTTAACTCGCCGAGAAAATCACTTTTGTTCCACAATGAATGCCTGGCAAAAAATAGATAATTTCAATGCAAGCCGTTCTGAAACCAATCGGCAAATTACTCAAAATGCTTAACTCGCCGAGAAAATCACTTTTGTTCCACAATGAATGTCTGGCAAAAAATACTAAATTTCAATGGCAGCCGTTCTGAAACCAATCGGCAAATTACTCAAAATGCTTAACGCGGCGAGGAAATCACTTTTGTTCCACAATGAATGTCTGGCACAAAATAGTTAATTTCAATGCAAGCCGTTCTGAAAGCAATCGGCAAATTACTCAAAATGCTTAACTAGCCGAGAAAATCACTTTTGTTCCACAATGAATGTCTGGTAAAAAATAGTAAATTTCAATGCAAGCCGTTCTGAAACCGATCGGCAAATTACTCAAAATGCTTAACGCGCCGAGAAAGTCACTTTTATCCCACAATGAATGCCCGGCAAAAAATAGTTAATTTTGATGCAAGCCGTTCTGAAACCAATCGGCAAATTACTCAAAATGCTTAACGCGCCGAGAAAATCACTTTTTTCCCACAATGAATGCCTGGCAAAAAATAGTTAATTTCAATGCAAGCCGTTCTGAAAGCAATCGGCAAATTACTCAAAATGCTGAACACGCCGAGAAAATCACTTCTGTTTCACAATGAATTTCTGGCAAAAAATAGTTAATTGTGATGCAAGCCGTTCTGAAACCAATCGGCAAATTACTCAAAATGCTTAACTCGCCGAGAAAATCACTTTTGTTCCACAATGAATGTCTGGCAAAAAATTGTTAATTTCAATGCAAGCCGCTCTGAAACCAATCGGCAAATTGCACAAAATGCTTAGCTCGCCGAGAAAATCACTTTTGTTCCACAATGTATGTCTGACAAAAAATACTAAATTTCAATGCAAGCCGTTCTGAAACCAATCGGCAAATTACTCAAAATGCTGAACGCGACGAGCAAATCACTTTTTTCCCACAATGAATGTCTGGCAAAAAATAGTTAATTTTGATGCAAGACGTTCTGAAACCAATCGGCAATTTACTCAAAATGCTTAACGCGGCGAGGAAATCACTTTTGTTCCACCATGAATGCCTGGCACAAAATAGTTAATTTCAATGCAAGCCGTTCTGAAAGCAATCGGCAAATTACTCAAAATGCTTAACTAGCCGAGAAAATCACTTTTGTTTCACAATGAATTTCTGGCAAAAAATAGTTAATTGTGATGCAAGCCGTTCTGAAACCAATCGGCAAATTACTCAAAATGCTTAACTCTCCGAGAAAATCTCTTTTGTTCCACAATGAATGTCTGGCAAAATATAGTTAATTTCAATGCAAGCCGTTCTGAAACCAATCGGCAAATTACTCAAAATGCTTAACTCGCCGAGAAAATCACTTTTGTTCCACAATGAATGTCTGGAAAAAATAGTTAATTTCAATGCAAGCCGTACTGAAACCAATCGGCAAATTACTCAAAATGCTTAACTCGTCGAGAAAATCACTTTTGTTCCACAATGAATGTCTGGCAAAAAATAGTAAATTTCAATGCCAGCCGTTCTGAAACCAATCGGCAATTTACTCAAAATGCTTAACGCGCCGAGAACATCACTTTTGTTCCACAATGAATGCCTGGCACAAAATAGTTAATTTCAATGCAAGCCGTTCTGAAAGCAATCGGCAAATCACTCAAAATGCTTAACGCGCCGAGAACATCACTTTTGTTCCACAATGAATGCCTGGCACAAAATAGTTAATTTCAATGCAAGCCGTTCTGAAAGCAATCGGCAAATCACTCAAAATGCTGAACTCGCCGAGAAAATCACTTTTGTTCCACAATGAATGTCTGGCAAAAAGTAGTTCATTTTGATGCAAGCCGTTCTGAAACCAATCGGCAAATTACTCAAAATGCTTAACTCGCCAAAAAATCACTTTTGTTCCACAATGAATGTCTGGCAAAAAATAGTTTATTTCAAAGCAAGCCGTCCTGAAACCAATCGGCAAATTACTCAAAATGCTTAACTCGCCGAGAAAATCACTTTTCTTCCACAATGAATGTCTGGCAAAAAATAGTAAATTTCAATGCAAGCCGTTCTGAAACCGATTGGCAAATTACTCAAAATGCTTAACGCGCCGAGAAAATCACTTTTTTCCCACAATGAATGCCTGGCAAAAAATAGTTAATTGTGATGCAAGCCGTTCTGAAACCAATCGGCAAATTACTCAAAATGCTTAACGCGCCGAGAAAATCACTTTTTTTCCCACAATGAATGCCTGGCAAAAGAAAGTTAATTGTGATGCAAGCCGTTCTGAAACCAATCGGCAAATTACTCAAAATGCTTAACTCGCCGAGAAAATCACTTTTGTTCCACAATGAATGCCTGGCAAAAAATAGTTAATTTCAATGCAAGCCTCTGAAACCAATCGGCAAATTACTCAAAATGCTTAACTCGCCGAGAAAATCACTTTTGTTCCACAATGAATGGCTGGCAAAAAATACTAAATTTCAATGGGAGCCGTTCTGAAACCAATCGGCAAATTACTCAAAATGCTTAACGCGGCGAGGAAATCACTTTTGTTCCACAATGAATGCCTGGCACAAAATAGTTAATTTCAATGCAAGCCGTTCTGAAAGCAATCGGCAAATTACTCAAAATGCTTAACTAGCCGAGAAAATCACTTTTGTTCCACAATGAATGTCTGGTAAAAAATAGTAAATTTCAATGCAAGCCGTTCTGAAACCGATCGGCAAATTACTCAAAATGCATAACGCGCCGAGAAAGTCACTTTTATCCCACAATGAATGCCCGGCAAAAAATAGTTAATTTTGATGCAAGCCGTTCTGAAACCAATCGGCAAATTACTCAAAATGCTTAACGCGCCGAGAAAATCACTTTTCTTCCACAATGAATGCCTGGCACAAAATAGTTAATTTCAATGCAAGCCGTTCTGAAACCAATCGGCAATTTACTCAAAATGCTGAACGCGCCGAGAAAATCACTTTTTTCCCACAATGAATGCCTGGCAAAAAATAGTTAATTGTGATGCAAGCCGTTCTGAAACCAATCGGCAAATTACTCAAAATGCTTAACGCGCCGAGAAAATCACTTTTTTTCCCACAATGAATGCCTGGCAAAAGAAAGTTAATTGTGATGCAAGCCGTTCTGAAACCAATCGGCAAATTACTCAAAATGCTTAACTCGCCGAGAAAATCACTTTTGTTCCACAATGAATGCCTGGCAAAAAATAGATAATTTCAATGCAAGCCGTTCTGAAACCAATCGGCAAATTACTCAAAATGCTTAACTCGCCGAGAAAATCACTTTTGTTCCACAATGAATGTCTGGCAAAAAATACTAAATTTCAATGGCAGCCGTTCTGAAACCAATCGGCAAATTACTCAAAATGCTTAACGCGGCGAGGAAATCACTTTTGTTCCACAATGAATGTCTGGCACAAAATAGTTAATTTCAATGCAAGCCGTTCTGAAAGCAATCGGCAAATTACTCAAAATGCTTAACTAGCCGAGAAAATCACTTTTGTTCCACAATGAATGTCTGGTAAAAAATAGTAAATTTCAATGCAAGCCGTTCTGAAACCGATCGGCAAATTACTCAAAATGCTTAACGCGCCGAGAAAGTCACTTTTATCCCACAATGAATGCCCGGCAAAAAATAGTTAATTTTGATGCAAGCCGTTCTGAAACCAATCGGCAAATTACTCAAAATGCTTAACGCGCCGAGAAAATCACTTTTTTCCCACAATGAATGCCTGGCAAAAAATAGTTAATTTCAATGCAAGCCGTTCTGAAAGCAATCGGCAAATTACTCAAAATGCTGAACACGCCGAGAAAATCACTTCTGTTTCACAATGAATTTCTGGCAAAAAATAGTTAATTGTGATGCAAGCCGTTCTGAAACCAATCGGCAAATTACTCAAAATGCTTAACTCGCCGAGAAAATCACTTTTGTTCCACAATGAATGTCTGGCAAAAAATTGTTAATTTCAATGCAAGCCGCTCTGAAACCAATCGGCAAATTGCACAAAATGCTTAGCTCGCCGAGAAAATCACTTTTGTTCCACAATGTATGTCTGACAAAAAATACTAAATTTCAATGCAAGCCGTTCTGAAACCGATCGGCAAATTACTCAAAATGCTTAACGCGCCGAGAAAGTCACTTTTATCCCACAATGAATGCCCGGCAAAAAATAGTTAATTTTGATGCAAGCCGTTCTGAAACCAATCGGCAAATTACTCAAAATGCTTAACGCGCCGAGAAAATCACTTTTTTCCCACAATGAATGCCTGGCAAAAAATAGTTAATTTCAATGCAAGCCGTTCTGAAAGCAATCGGCAAATTACTCAAAATGCTGAACACGCCGAGAAAATCACTTCTGTTTCACAATGAATTTCTGGCAAAAAATAGTTAATTGTGATGCAAGCCGTTCTGAAACCAATCGGCAAATTACTCAAAATGCTTAACTCGCCGAGAAAATCACTTTTGTTCCACAATGAATGTCTGGCAAAAAATTGTTAATTTCAATGCAAGCCGCTCTGAAACCAATCGGCAAATTGCACAAAATGCTTAGCTCGCCGAGAAAATCACTTTTGTTCCACAATGTATGTCTGACAAAAAATACTAAATTTCAATGCAAGCCGTTCTGAAACCAATCGGCAAATTACTCAAAATGCTGAACGCGACGAGCAAATCACTTTTTTCCCACAATGAATGTCTGGCAAAAAATAGTTAATTTTGATGCAAGACGTTCTGAAACCAATCGGCAATTTACTCAAAATGCTTAACGCGCCGAGAAAATCACTTTTGTTCCACAATGAATGCCTGGCAAAAAATAGTTAATTTCAATGCAAGCCTCTGAAACCAATCGGCAAATTACTCAAAATGCTTAACTCGCCGAGAAAATCACTTTTGTTCCACAATGAATGGCTGGCAAAAAATACTAAATTTCAATGGGAGCCGTTCTGAAACCAATCGGCAAATTACTCAAAATGCTTAACGCGGCGAGGAAATCACTTTTGTTCCACAATGAATGCCTGGCACAAAATAGTTAATTTCAATGCAAGCCGTTCTGAAAGAAATCGGCAAATTACTCAAAATGCTTAACTAGCCGAGAAAATCACTTTTGTTCCACAGTGAATGTCTGGTAAAAAATAGTAAATTTCAATGCAAGGCGTTCTGAAACCAATCGGCAAATTACTCAAAATGCTTAACTCGCCGAGAAAATCACTTTTGTTCCACAATGAATGTCTGGCAAAAAATACTAAATTTCAATGCCAGCCGTTCTGAAACCAATCGGCAATTTACTCAAAATGCTTAACGCGCCGAGAACATCACTTTTGTTCCACAATGAATGCCTGGCACAAAATAGTTAATTTCAATGCAAGCCGTTCTGAAACCAATCGGCAATTTACTCAAAATGCTTAACGCGCCGAGAAAATCACTTTTCTTCCACAATGAATGGCTGGCAAAAAATACTAAATTTCAATGGGAGCCGTTCTGAAACCAATCGGCAAATTACTCAAAATGCTTAACGCGGCGAGGAAATCACTTTTGTTCCACAATGAATGCCTGGCACAAAATAGTTAATTTCAATGCAAGCCGTTCTGAAAGCAATCGGCAAATTACTCAAAATGCTTAACTAGCCGAGAAAATCACTTTTGTTCCACAGTGAATGTCTGGTAAAAAATAATAAATTTCAATGCAAGCCGTTCTGAAACCAATCGGCAAATTACTCAAAATGCTTAACTCGCCGAGAAAATCACTTTTGTTCCACAATGAATGTCTGGCAAAAAATACTAAATTTCAATGCCAGCCGTTCTGAAACCAATCGGCAATTTACTCAAAATGCTTAACGCGCCGAGAACATCACTTTTGTTCCACAATGAATGCCTGGCACAAAATAGTTAATTTCAATGCAAGCCGTTCTGAAAGCAATCGGCAAATCACTCAAAATGCTGAACTCGCCGAGAAAATCACTTTTGTTCCACAATGAATGTCTGGCAAAAAGTAGTTCATTTTGATGCAAGCCGTTCTGAAACCAATCGGCAAATTACTCAAAATGCTTAACTCGCCAAAAAATCACTTTTGTTCCACAATGAATGTCTGGCAAAAAATAGTTTATTTCAAAGCAAGCCGTCCTGAAACCAATCGGCAAATTACTCAAAATGCTTAACTCGCCGAGAAAATCACTTTTCTTCCACAATGAATGTCTGGCAAAAAATAGTAAATTTCAATGCAAGCCGTTCTGAAACCGATCGGCAAATTACTCAAAATGCTTAACGCGCCGAGAAAATCACTTTTTTCCCACAATGAATGCCTGGCAAAAAATAGTTAATTGTGATGCAAGCCGTTCTGAAACCAATCGGCAAATTACTCAAAATGCTTAACGCGCCGAGAAAATCACTTTTTTTCCCACAATGAATGCCTGGCAAAAGAAAGTTAATTGTGATGCAAGCCGTTCTGAAACCAATCGGCAAATTACTCAAAATGCTTAACTCGCCGAGAAAATCACTTTTGTTCCACAATGAATGCCTGGCAAAAAATAGTTAATTTCAATGCAAGCCGTTCTTGAAAGCAATCGGCAAATTACTCAAAATGCTTAACTAGCCGAGAAAATCACTTTTGTTCCACAATGAATGTCTGGTAAAAAATAGTAAATTTCAATGCAAGCCGTTCTGAAACCGATCGGCAAATTACTCAAAATGCATAACGCGCCGAGAAAGTCACTTTTATCCCACAATGAATGCCCGGCAAAAAATAGTTAATTTTGATGCAAGCCGTTCTGAAACCAATCGGCAAATTACTCAAAATGCTTAACGCGCCGAGAAAATCACTTTTCTTCCACAATGAATGCCTGGCACAAAATAGTTAATTTCAATGCAAGCCGTTCTGAAACCGATCGGCAATTTACTCAAAATGCTGAACGCGCCGAGAAAATCACTTTTTTCCCACAATGAATGCCTGGCAAAAAATAGTTAATTGTGATGCAAGCCGTTCTGAAACCAATCGGCAAATTACTCAAAATGCTTAACGCGCCGAGAAAATCACTTTTTTTCCCACAATGAATGCCTGGCAAAAGAAAGTTAATTGTGATGCAAGCCGTTCTGAAACCAATCGGCAAATTACTCAAAATGCTTAACTCGCCGAGAAAATCACTTTTGTTCCACAATGAATGCCTGGCAAAAAATAGATAATTTCAATGCAAGCCGTTCTGAAACCAATCGGCAAATTACTCAAAATGCTTAACTCGCCGAGAAAATCACTTTTGTTCCACAATGAATGTCTGGCAAAAAATACTAAATTTCAATGGCAGCCGTTCTGAAACCAATCGGCAAATTACTCAAAATGCTTAACGCGGCGAGGAAATCACTTTTGTTCCACAATGAATGTCTGGCACCAAATAGTTAATTTCAATGCAAGCCGTTCTGAAAGCAATCGGCAAATTACTCAAAATGCTTAACTAGCCGAGAAAGTCACTTTTATCCCACAATGAATGCCCGGCAAAAAATAGTTAATTTTGATGCAAGCCGTTCTGAAACCAATCGGCAAATTACTCAAAATGCTTAACGCGCCGAGAAAATCACTTTTTTCCCACAATGAATGCCTGGCAAAAAATAGTTAATTTCAATGCAAGCCGTTCTGAAACCGATCGGCAAATTACTCAAAATGCTTAACTAGCCGAGAAAGTCACTTTTATCCCACAATGAATGCCCGGCAAAAAATAGTTAATTTTGATGCAAGCCGTTCTGAAACCAATCGGCAAATTACTCAAAATGCTTAACGCGCCGAGAAAATCACTTTTTTCCCACAATGAATGCCTGGCAAAAAATAGTTAATTTCAATGCAAGCCGTTCTGAAAGCAATCGGCAAATTACTCAAAATGCTGAACACGCCGAGAAAATCACTTCTGTTTCACAATGAATTTCTGGCAAAAAATAGTTAATTGTGATGCAAGCCGTTCTGAAACCAATCGGCAAATTACTCAAAATGCTTAACTCGCCGAGAAAATCACTTTTGTTCCACAATGAATGTCTGGCAAAAAATTGTTAATTTCAATGCAAGCCGCTCTGAAACCAATCGGCAAATTGCACAAAATGCTTAGCTCGCCGAGAAAATCACTTTTGTTCCACAATGTATGTCTGACAAAAAATACTAAATTTCAATGCAAGCCGTTCTGAAACCAATCGGCAAATTACTCAAAATGCTGAACGCGACGAGCAAATCACTTTTTTCCCACAATGAATGTCTGGCAAAAAATAGTTAATTTTGATGCAAGACGTTCTGAAACCAATCGGCAATTTACTCAAAATGCTTAACGCGGCGAGGAAATCACTTTTGTTCCACCATGAATGCCTGGCACAAAATAGTTAATTTCAATGCAAGCCGTTCTGAAAGCAATCGGCAAATTACTCAAAATGCTTAACTAGCCGAGAAAATCACTTTTGTTTCACAATGAATTTCTGGCAAAAAATAGTTAATTGTGATGCAAGCCGTTCTGAAACCAATCGGCAAATTACTCAAAATGCTTAACTCTCCGAGAAAATCTCTTTTGTTCCACAATGAATGTCTGGCAAAATATAGTTAATTTCAATGCAAGCCGTTCTGAAACCAATCGGCAAATTACTCAAAATGCTTAACTCGCCGAGAAAATCACTTTTGTTCCACAATGAATGTCTGGAAAAAATAGTTAATTTCAATGCAAGCCGTACTGAAACCAATCGGCAAATTACTCAAAATGCTTAACTCGTCGAGAAAATCACTTTTGTTCCACAATGAATGTCTGGCAAAAAATAGTAAATTTCAATGCCAGCCGTTCTGAAACCAATCGGCAATTTACTCAAAATGCTTAACGCGCCGAGAACATCACTTTTGTTCCACAATGAATGCCTGGCACAAAATAGTTAATTTCAATGCAAGCCGTTCTGAAAGCAATCGGCAAATCACTCAAAATGCTGAACTCGCCGAGAAAATCACTTTTGTTCCACAATGAATGTCTGGCAAAAAGTAGTTCATTTTGATGCAAGCCGTTCTGAAACCAATCGGCAAATTACTCAAAATGCTTAACTCGCCAAAAAATCACTTTTGTTCCACAATGAATGTCTGGCAAAAAATAGTTTATTTCAAAGCAAGCCGTCCTGAAACCAATCGGCAAATTACTCAAAATGCTTAACTCGCCGAGAAAATCACTTTTCTTCCACAATGAATGTCTGGCAAAAAATAGTAAATTTCAATGCAAGCCGTTCTGAAACCGATCGGCAAATTACTCAAAATGCTTAACGCGCCGAGAAAATCACTTTTTTCCCACAATGAATGCCTGGCAAAAAATAGTTAATTGTGATGCAAGCCGTTCTGAAACCAATCGGCAAATTACTCAAAATGCTTAACGCGCCGAGAAAATCACTTTTTTTCCCACAATGAATGCCTGGCAAAAGAAAGTTAATTGTGATGCAAGCCGTTCTGAAACCAATCGGCAAATTACTCAAAATGCTTAACTCGCCGAGAAAATCACTTTTGTTCCACAATGAATGCCTGGCAAAAAATAGTTAATTTCAATGCAAGCCTCTGAAACCAATCGGCAAATTACTCAAAATGCTTAACTCGCCGAGAAAATCACTTTTGTTCCACAATGAATGGCTGGCAAAAAATACTAAATTTCAATGGGAGCCGTTCTGAAACCAATCGGCAAATTACTCAAAATGCTTAACGCGGCGAGGAAATCACTTTTGTTCCACAATGAATGCCTGGCACAAAATAGTTAATTTCAATGCAAGCCGTTCTGAAAGCAATCGGCAAATTACTCAAAATGCTTAACTAGCCGAGAAAATCACTTTTGTTCCACAATGAATGTCTGGTAAAAAATAGTAAATTTCAATGCAAGCCGTTCTGAAACCGATCGGCAAATTACTCAAAATGCATAACGCGCCGAGAAAGTCACTTTTATCCCACAATGAATGCCCGGCAAAAAATAGTTAATTTTGATGCAAGCCGTTCTGAAACCAATCGGCAAATTACGCAAAATGCTTAACGCGCCGAGAAAATCACTTTTCTTCCACAATGAATGCCTGGCACAAAATAGTTAATTTCAATGCAAGCCGTTCTGAAAGCAATCGGCAAATCACTCAAAATGCTGAACTCGCCGAGAAAATCACTTTTGTTCCACAATGAATGTCTGGCAAAAAGTAGTTCATTTTGATGCAAGCCGTTCTGAAACCAATCGGCAAATTACTCAAAATGCTTAACTCGCCAAAAAATCACTTTTGTTCCACAATGAATGTCTGGCAAAAAATAGTTTATTTCAAAGCAAGCCGTCCTGAAACCAATCGGCAAATTACTCAAAATGCTTAACTCGCCGAGAAAATCACTTTTGTTCCACAATGAATGTCTGGCAAAAAATAGTAAATTTCAATGCGAGCCGTTCTGAAACCAATCGGCAAATTACTCAAAATGCTTAACGCGCCGAGAAAATCACTTTTCTTCCACAATGAATGTCTGGCAAAAAATAGTAAATTTCAATGCAAGCCGTTCTGAAACCGATCGGCAAATTACTCAAAATGTTTAACGCGCCGAGAAAATCACTTTTTTCCCACAATGAATGCCTGGCAAAAAATAGTTAATTGTGATGCAAGCCGTTCTGAAACCAATCGGCAAATTACTCAAAATGCTTAACGCGCCGAGAAAATCACTTTTTTTCCCACAATGAATGCCTGGCAAAAGAAAGTTAATTGTGATGCAAGCCGTTCTGAAACCAATCGGCAAATTACTCAAAATGCTTAACTCGCCGAGAAAATCACTTTTGTTCCACAATGAATGCCTGGCAAAAAATAGTTAATTTCAATGCAAGCCTCTGAAACCAATCGGCAAATTACTCAAAATGCTTAACTCGCCGAGAAAATCACTTTTGTTCCACAATGAATGGCTGGCAAAAAATACTAAATTTCAATGGGAGCCGTTCTGAAACCAATCGGCAAATTACTCAAAATGCTTAACGCGGCGAGGAAATCACTTTTGTTCCACAATGAATGCCTGGCACAAAATAGTTAATTTCAATGCAAGCCGTTCTGAAAGCAATCGGCAAATTACTCAAAATGCTTAACTAGCCGATAAAATCACTTTTGTTCCACAATGAATGTCTGGTAAAAAATAGTAAATTTCATTGCAAGCCGTTCTGAAACCGATCGGCAAATTACTCAAAATGCATAACGCGCCGAGAAAGTCACTTTTATCCCACAATGAATGCCCGGCAAAAAATAGTTAATTTTGATGCAAGCCGTTCTGAAACCAATCGGCAAATTACTCAAAATGCTTAACGCGCCGAGAAAATCACTTTTGTTCCACAATGAATGTCTGGCAAAAAATAGTAAATTTCAATGCAAGCCGTTCTGAAAGCAATCGGCAAATCACTCAAAATGCTGAACTCGCCAAAAAATCACTTTTGTTCCACAATGAATGTCTGGCAAAAAATAGTTTATTTCAAAGCAAGCCGTTCTGAAACCAATCGGCAAATTACTCAAAATGCTTAACTCGCCGAGAAAATCACTTTTGTTCCACAATGAATGTCTGGCAAAAAATAGTAAATTTCAATGCGAGCCGTTCTGAAACCAATCGGCAAATTACTCAAAATGCTTAACGCGCCGAGAAAATCACTTTTTTCCCACAATGAATGCCTGGCAAAAAATAGTTAATTGTGATGCAAGCCGTTCTGAAACCAATCGGCTAATTACTCAAAATGCTTAACGCGCCGAGAAAATCACTTTTTTTCCCACAATGAATGCCTGGCAAAAGAAAGTTAATTGTGATGCAAGCCGTTCTGAAACCAATCGGCAAATTACTCAAAATGCTTTACTCGCCGAGAAAATCACTTTTGTTCCACAATGAATGCCTGGCAAAAAATAGTTAATTTCAATGCAAGCCGTTCTGAAACCAAACGGCAAATTACTCAAAATGCTTAACTCGCCGAGAAAATCACTTTTGTTCCACAATGAATGTCTGGCAAAAAATACTAAATTTCAATGGGAGCCGTTCTGAAACCAATCGGCAAATTACTCAAAATGCTTAACGCGGCGAGGAAATCACTTTTGTTCCACATTGAATGCCTGGCACAAAATAGTTAATTTCAATGCAAGCCGTTCTGAAAGCAATCGGCAAATTACTCAAAATGCTTAACTAGCCGAGAAAATCACTTTTGTTCCACAATGAATGTCTGGTAAAAAATAGTAAATTTCAATGCAAGCCGTTCTGAAACCGATCGGCAAATTACTCAAAATGCATAACGCGCCGAGAAAGTCACTTTTATCCCACAATGAATGCCCGGCAAAAAATAGTTAATTTTGATTCAAGCCGTTCTGAAACCAATCGGCAAATTACTCAAAATGCTTAACGCGCCGAGAAAATCACTTTTTTCCCACAATGAATGCCTGGCAAAAAATAGTAAATTTCAATGCAAGCCGTTCTGAAAGCAATCGGCAAATCACTCAAAATGCTGAACTCGCCGAGAAAATCACTTTTGTTCCACAATGAATGTCTCGCAAAAAGTAGTTCATTTTGATGCAAGCCGTTCTGAAACCAATCGGCAAATTACTCAAAATGCTTAACTCGCCAAAAAATCACTTTTGTTCCACAATGAATGTCTGGCAAAAAATAGTAAATTTCAATGCGAGCGGTTCTGAAACGAATCGGCAAATTACTCAAAATGCTTAACGCGCCGAGAAAATCACTTTTCTTCCACAATGAATGTCTGGCAAAAAATAGTAAATTTCAATGCAAGCCGTTCTGAAAGCAATCGGCAAATCACTCAAAATGCTGAACTCGCCGAGAAAATCACTTTTGTTCCACAATGAATGTCTCGCAAAAAGTAGTTCATTTTGATGCAAGCCGTTCTGAAACCAATCGGCAAATTACTCAAAATGCTTAACTCGCCAAAAAATCACTTTTGTTCCACAATGAATGTCTGGCAAAAAATAGTAAATTTCAATGCGAGCCGTTCTGAAACGAATCGGCAAATTACTCAAAATGCTTAACGCGCCGAGAAAATCACTTTTCTTCCACAATGAATGTCTGGCAAAAAATAGTAAATTTCAATGCAAGCCGTTCTGAAACCGATCGGCAAATTACTCAAAATGCTTAACGCGCCGAGAAAATCACTTTTTTCCCACAATGAATGCCTGGCAAAAAATAGTTAATTGTGATGCAAGCCGTTCTGAAACCAATCGGCAAATTACTCAAAATGCTTAACGCGCCGAGAAAATCACTTTTTTTCCCACAATGAATGCCTGGCAAAAGAAAGTTAATTGTGATGCAAGCCGTTCTGAAACCAATCGGCAAATTACTCAAAATGCTTAACTCGCCGAGAAAATCACTTTTGTTCCACAATGAATGCCTGGCAAAAAATAGTTAATTTCAATGCAAGCCTCTGAAACCAATCGGCAAATTACTCAAAATGCTTAACTAGCCGAGAAAATCACTTTTGTTCCACAATGAATGGCTGGCAAAAAACACTAAATTTCAATGGGAGCCGTTCTGAAACCAATCGGCAAATTACTCAAAATGCTTAACGCGGCGAGGAAATCACTTTTGTTCCACAATGAATGCCTGGCACAAAATAGTTAATTTCAATGCAAGCCGTTCTTGAAAGCAATCGGCAAATTACTCAAAATGCTTAACTAGCCGAGAAAATCACTTTTGTTCCACAATGAATGTCTGGTAAAAAATAGTAAATTTCAATGCAAGCCGTTCTGAAACCGATCGGCAAATTACTCAAAATGCATAACGCGCCGAGAAAGTCACTTTTATCCCACAATGAATGCCCGGCAAAAAATAGTTAATTTTGATGCAAGCCGTTCTGAAACCAATCGGCAAATTACTCAAAATGCTTAACGCGCCGAGAAAATCACTTTTCTTCCACAGTGAATGTCTGGTAAAAAATAGTAAATTTCAATGCAAGCCGTTCTGAAACCAATCGGCAAATTACTCAAAATGCTTAACTCGCCGAGAAAATCACTTTTGTTCCACAATGAATGTCTGGCAAAAAATACTAAATTTCAATGCCAGCCGTTCTGAAACCAATCGGCAATTTACTCAAAATGCTTAACGCGCCGAGAACATCACTTTTGTTCCACAATGAATGCCTGGCACAAAATAGTTAATTTCAATGCAAGCCGTTCTGAAAGCAATCGGCAAATCACTCAAAATGCTGAACTCGCCGAGAAAATCACTTTTGTTCCACAATGAATGTCTGGCAAAAAGTAGTTCATTTTGATGCAAGCCGTTCTGAAACCAATCGGCAAATTACTCAAAATGCTTAACTCGCCAAAAAATCACTTTTGTTCCACAATGAATGTCTGGCAAAAAATAGTTTATTTCAAAGCAAGCCGTCCTGAAACCAATCGGCAAATTACTCAAAATGCTTAACTCGCCGAGAAAATCACTTTTCTTCCACAATGAATGTCTGGCAAAAAATAGTAAATTTCAATGCAAGCCGTTCTGAAACCGATCGGCAAATTACTCAAAATGCTTAACGCGCCGAGAAAATCACTTTTTTCCCACAATGAATGCCTGGCAAAAAATAGTTAATTGTGATGCAAGCCGTTCTGAAACCAATCGGCAAATTACTCAAAATGCTTAACGCGCCGAGAAAATCACTTTTTTTCCCACAATGAATGCCTGGCAAAAGAAAGTTAATTGTGATGCAAGCCGTTCTGAAACCAATCGGCAAATTACTCAAAATGCTTAACTCGCCGAGAAAATCACTTTTGTTCCACAATGAATGCCTGGCAAAAAATAGTTAATTTCAATGCAAGCCTCTGAAACCAATCGGCAAATTACTCAAAATGCTTAACTCGCCGAGAAAATCACTTTTGTTCCACAATGAATGCCTGGCACAAAATACTAAATTTCAATGGGAGCCGTTCTGAAACCAATCGGCAAATTACTCAAAATGCTTAACGCGGCGAGGAAATCACTTTTGTTCCACAATGAATGCCTGGCACAAAATAGTTAATTTCAATGCAAGCCGTTCTTGAAAGCAATCGGCAAATTACTCAAAATGCTTAACTAGCCGAGAAAATCACTTTTGTTCCACAATGAATGTCTGGTAAAAAATAGTAAATTTCAATGCAAGCCGTTCTGAAACCGATCGGCAAATTACTCAAAATGCATAACGCGCCGAGAAAGTCACTTTTATCCCACAATGAATGCCCGGCAAAAAATAGTTAATTTTGATGCAAGCCGTTCTGAAACCAATCGGCAAATTACTCAAAATGCTTAACGCGCCGAGAAAATCACTTTTCTTCCACAATGAATGCCTGGCACAAAATAGTTAATTTCAATGCAAGCCGTTCTGAAACCGATCGGCAATTTACTCAAAATGCTGAACGCGCCGAGAAAATCACTTTTTTCCCACAATGAATGCCTGGCAAAAAATAGTTAATTGTGATGCAAGCCGTTCTGAAACCAATCGGCAAATTACTCAAAATGCTTAACGCGCCGAGAAAATCACTTTTTTTCCCACAATGAATGCCTGGCAAAAGAAAGTTAATTGTGATGCAAGCCGTTCTGAAAACAATCGGCAAATTACTCAAAATGCTTAACTCGCCGAGAAAATCACTTTTGTTCCACAATGAATGCCTGGCAAAAAATAGATAATTTCAATGCAAGCCGTTCTGAAACCAATCGGCAAATTACTCAAAATGCTTAACTCGCCGAGAAAATCACTTTTGTTCCACAATGAATGTCTGGCAAAAAATACTAAATTTCAATGGCAGCCGTTCTGAAACCAATCGGCAAATTACTCAAAATGCTTAACGCGGCGAGGAAATCACTTTTGTTCCACAATGAATGTCTGGCACAAAATAGTTAATTTCAATGCAAGCCGTTCTGAAAGCAATCGGCAAATTACTCAAAATGCTTAACTAGCCGAGAAAATCACTTTTGTTCCACAATGAATGTCTGGTAAAAAATAGTAAATTTCAATGCAAGCCGTTCTGAAACCGATCGGCAAATTACTCAAAATGCTTAACGCGCCGAGAAAGTCACTTTTATCCCACAATGAATGCCCGGCAAAAAATAGTTAATTTTGATGCAAGCCGTTCTGAAACCAATCGGCAAATTACTCAAAATGCTTAACGCGCCGAGAAAATCACTTTTTTCCCACAATGAATGTCTGGCAAAAAATACTAAATTTCAATGGCAGCCGTTCTGAAACCAATCGGCAAATTACTCAAAATGCTTAACGCGGCGAGGAAATCACTTTTGTTCCACAATGAATGCCTGGCACAAAATAGTTAATTTCAATGCAAGCCGTTCTGAAACCGATCGGCAATTTACTCAAAATGCTGAACGCGCGGAGAAAATCACTTTTTTCCCACAATGAATGCCTGGCAAAAAATAGTTAATTGTGATGCAAGCCGTTCTGAAACCAATCGGCAAATTACTCAAAATGCTTAACGCGCCGAGAAAATCACTTTTTTTCCCACAATGAATGCCTGGCAAAAGAAAGTTAATTGTGATGCAAGCCGTTCTGAAAACAATCGGCAAATTACTCAAAATGCTTAACTCGCCGAGAAAATCACTTTTGTTCCACAATGAATGCCTGGCAAAAAATAGATAATTTCAATGCAAGCCGTTCTGAAACCAATCGGCAAATTACTCAAAATGCTTAACTCGCCGAGAAAATCACTTTTGTTCCACAATGAATGTCTGGCAAAAAATACTAAATTTCAATGGCAGCCGTTCTGAAACCAATCGGCAAATTACTCAAAATGCTTAACGCGGCGAGGAAATCACTTTTGTTCCACAATGAATGTCTGGCACAAAATAGTTAATTTCAATGCAAGCCGTTCTGAAAGCAATCGGCAAATTACTCAAAATGCTTAACTAGCCGAGAAAATCACTTTTGTTCCACAATGAATGTCTGGTAAAAAATAGTAAATTTCAATGCAAGCCGTTCTGAAACCGATCGGCAAATTACTCAAAATGCTTAACGCGCCGAGAAAGTCACTTTTATCCCACAATGAATGCCCGGCAAAAAATAGTTAATTTTGATGCAAGCCGTTCTGAAACCAATCGGCAAATTACTCAAAATGCTTAACGCGCCGAGAAAATCACTTTTTTCCCACAATGAATGCCTGGCAAAAAATAGTTAATTTCAATGCAAGCCGTTCTGAAAGCAATCGGCAAATTACTCAAAATGCTGAACACGCCGAGAAAATCACTTCTGTTTCACAATGAATTTCTGGCAAAAAATAGTTAATTGTGATGCAAGCCGTTCTGAAACCAATCGGCAAATTACTCAAAATGCTTAACTCGCCGAGAAAATCACTTTTGTTCCACAATGAATGTCTGGCAAAAAATTGTTAATTTCAATGCAAGCCGCTCTGAAACCAATCGGCAAATTGCACAAAATGCTTAGCTCGCCGAGAAAATCACTTTTGTTCCACAATGTATGTCTGACAAAAAATACTAAATTTCAATGCAAGCCGTTCTGAAACCAATCGGCAAATTACTCAAAATGCTGAACGCGACGAGCAAATCACTTTTTTCCCACAATGAATGTCTGGCAAAAAATAGTTAATTTTGATGCAAGACGTTCTGAAACCAATCGGCAATTTACTCAAAATGCTTAACGCGGCGAGGAAATCACTTTTGTTCCACCATGAATGCCTGGCACAAAATAGTTAATTTCAATGCAAGCCGTTCTGAAAGCAATCGGCAAATTACTCAAAATGCTTAACTAGCCGAGAAAATCACTTTTGTTTCACAATGAATTTCTGGCAAAAAATAGTTAATTGTGATGCAAGCCGTTCTGAAACCAATCGGCAAATTACTCAAAATGCTTAACTCTCCGAGAAAATCTCTTTTGTTCCACAATGAATGTCTGGCAAAATATAGTTAATTTCAATGCAAGCCGTTCTGAAACCAATCGGCAAATTACTCAAAATGCTTAACTCGCCGAGAAAATCACTTTTGTTCCACAATGAATGTCTGGAAAAAATAGTTAATTTCAATGCAAGCCGTACTGAAACCAATCGGCAAATTACTCAAAATGCTTAACTCGTCGAGAAAATCACTTTTGTTCCACAATGAATGTCTGGCAAAAAATAGTAAATTTCAATGCCAGCCGTTCTGAAACCAATCGGCAATTTACTCAAAATGCTTAACGCGCCGAGAACATCACTTTTGTTCCACAATGAATGCCTGGCACAAAATAGTTAATTTCAATGCAAGCCGTTCTGAAAGCAATCGGCAAATCACTCAAAATGCTGAACTCGCCGAGAAAATCACTTTTGTTCCACAATGAATGTCTGGCAAAAAGTAGTTCATTTTGATGCAAGCCGTTCTGAAACCAATCGGCAAATTACTCAAAATGCTTAACTCGCCAAAAAATCACTTTTGTTCCACAATGAATGTCTGGCAAAAAATAGTTTATTTCAAAGCAAGCCGTCCTGAAACCAATCGGCAAATTACTCAAAATGCTTAACTCGCCGAGAAAATCACTTTTCTTCCACAATGAATGTCTGGCAAAAAATAGTAAATTTCAATGCAAGCCGTTCTGAAACCGATCGGCAAATTACTCAAAATGCTTAACGCGCCGAGAAAATCACTTTTTTCCCACAATGAATGCCTGGCAAAAAATAGTTAATTGTGATGCAAGCCGTTCTGAAACCAATCGGCAAATTACTCAAAATGCTTAACGCGCCGAGAAAATCACTTTTTTTCCCACAATGAATGCCTGGCAAAAGAAAGTTAATTGTGATGCAAGCCGTTCTGAAACCAATCGGCAAATTACTCAAAATGCTTAACTCGCCGAGAAAATCACTTTTGTTCCACAATGAATGCCTGGCAAAAAATAGTTAATTTCAATGCAAGCCTCTGAAACCAATCGGCAAATTACTCAAAATGCTTAACTCGCCGAGAAAATCACTTTTGTTCCACAATGAATGGCTGGCAAAAAATACTAAATTTCAATGGCAGCCGTTCTGAAACCAATCGGCAAATTACTCAAAATGCTTAACGCGGCGAGGAAATCACTTTTGTTCCACAATGAATGCCTGGCACAAAATAGTTAATTTCAATGCAAGCCGTTCTGAAAGCAATCGGCAAATTACTCAAAATGCTTAACTAGCCGATAAAATCACTTTTGTTCCACAATGAATGTCTGGTAAAAAATAGTAAATTTCAATGCAAGCCGTTCTGAAACCGATCGGCAAATTACTCAAAATGCATAACGCGCCGAGAAAGTCACTTTTATCCCACAATGAATGCCCGGCAAAAAATAGTTAATTTTGATGCAAGCCGTTCTGAAACCAATCGGCAAATTACTCAAAATGCTTAACGCGCCGAGAAAATCACTTTTGTTCCACAATGAATGTCTGGCAAAAAATAGTAAATTTCAATGCAAGCCGTTCTGAAAGCAATCGGCAAATCACTCAAAATGCTGAACTCGCCAAAAAATCACTTTTGTTCCACAATGAATGTCTGGCAAAAAATAGTTTATTTCAAAGCAAGCCGTTCTGAAACCAATCGGCAAATTACTCAAAATGCTTAACTCGCCGAGAAAATCACTTTTGTGCCGCAATGAATGTCTGGCAAAAAATAGTAAATTTCAATGCGAGCCGTTCTGAAACCAATCGGCAAATTACTCAAAATGCTTAACGCGCCGAGAAAATCACTTTTTTCCCACAATGAATGCCTGGCAAAAAATAGTTAATTGTGATGCAAGCCGTTCTGAAACCAATCGGCTAATTACTCAAAATGCTTAACGCGCCGAGAAAATCACTTTTTTTCCCACAATGAATGCCTGGCAAAAGAAAGTTAATTGTGATGCAAGCCGTTCTGAAACCAATCGGCAAATTACTCAAAATGCTTTACTCGCCGAGAAAATCACTTTTGTTCCACAATGAATGCCTGGCAAAAAATAGTTAATTTCAATGCAAGCCGTTCTGAAACCAAACGGCAAATTACTCAAAATGCTTAACTCGCCGAGAAAATCACTTTTGTTCCACAATGAATGTCTGGCAAAAAATACTAAATTTCAATGGGAGCCGTTCTGAAACCAATCGGCAAATTACTCAAAATGCTTAACGCGGCGAGGAAATCACTTTTGTTCCACATTGAATGCCTGGCACAAAATAGTTAATTTCAATGCAAGCCGTTCTGAAAGCAATCGGCAAATTACTCAAAATGCTTAACTAGCCGAGAAAATCACTTTTGTTCCACAATGAATGTCTGGTAAAAAATAGTAAATTTCAATGCAAGCCGTTCTGAAACCGATCGGCAAATTACTCAAAATGCATAACGCGCCGAGAAAGTCACTTTTATCCCACAATGAATGCCCGGCAAAAAATAGTTAATTTTGATTCAAGCCGTTCTGAAACCAATCGGCAAATTACTCAAAATGCTTAACGCGCCGAGAAAATCACTTTTTTCCCACAATGAATGCCTGGCAAAAAATAGTAAATTTCAATGCAAGCCGTTCTGAAAGCAATCGGCAAATCACTCAAAATGCTGAACTCGCCGAGAAAATCACTTTTGTTCCACAATGAATGTCTCGCAAAAAGTAGTTCATTTTGATGCAAGCCGTTCTGAAACCAATCGGCAAATTACTCAAAATGCTTAACTCGCCAAAAAATCACTTTTGTTCCACAATGAATGTCTGGCAAAAAATAGTAAATTTCAATGCGAGCGGTTCTGAAACGAATCGGCAAATTACTCAAAATGCTTAACGCGCCGAGAAAATCACTTTTCTTCCACAATGAATGTCTGGCAAAAAATAGTAAATTTCAATGCAAGCCGTTCTGAAAGCAATCGGCAAATCACTCAAAATGCTGAACTCGCCGAGAAAATCACTTTTGTTCCACAATGAATGTCTCGCAAAAAGTAGTTCATTTTGATGCAAGCCGTTCTGAAACCAATCGGCAAATTACTCAAAATGCTTAACTCGCCAAAAAATCACTTTTGTTCCACAATGAATGTCTGGCAAAAAATAGTAAATTTCAATGCGAGCCGTTCTGAAACGAATCGGCAAATTACTCAAAATGCCTGGCATTCATTGTGGAACAAAAGTGATTTTCTCGGCGAGTTAAGCATTTTGAGTAATTTGCCGATTGGTTTCAGAACGGCCTGCATCAAAATGAACTACTTTTTGCCAGACATTCATTGTGGAACAAAAGTGATTTTCTCGGCGAGTTAAGCATTTTGAGTAATTTGCCGATTGCTTTCAGAACGGCTTACATTGAAGCTAACTATTTTGTGCCAGGCATTCGTTGTGGAACAAAAGTGATTTTCTCGGCGCGTTAAGCATTTTGAGTAATTTGCCGACTGGTTCCAGAACGGCTGGCATTGAAATTTACTATTTTTTGCCAGACATTCATTGTGGAACAAAAGTGATTTTCTCGACGAGTTAAGCATTTTGAGTAATTTGCCGATTGGTTTCAGAACGGCTTGCATTGAAATTAACTATTTTTTCCAGACATTCATTGTGGAACAAAAGTGATTTTCTCGTCGAGTTAAGCATTTTGAGTAATTTGCCGATTGGTTTCAGAACGGCTTGCATCACAATTAACTACTTTTTCCTAGGCATTCATTGTGGGAAAAAAGTGATTTTCACGGCGCGTTAAGCATTTTGAGTAATTTGCCGATTGGTTTCAGAACGGCTTGCATTGAAATTAACTATATTTTGCCAGACATTCATTGTGGAACAAAAGAGATTTTCTCGGAGAGTTAAGCATTTTGAGTAATTTGCCGATTGGTTTCAGAACGGCTTGCATCAAAATTAACTATTTTTGCCGGGCATTCATTGTGGGATAAAAGTGATTTTGTCGGCGCGTTAAGCATTTTGAGTAATTTGCCGATCTGTTTCAGAACGGCTTGCATCAAAATTAACTATTTTGTGCCAGACATTCATTGTGGAACAAAAGTGATTTTCTCGGCTAGTTAAGCATTTTGAGTAATTTGCCGATTGCTTTCAGAACGGCTTGCATTGAAATTAACTATTTTGTGCCAGGCATTCATTGTGGAACAAAAGGGATTTCCTCGCCGCGTTAAGCATTTTGAGTAATTTGCCGATTGGTTTCAGAACGGCTCCCATTGAAATTTACTATTTTTTGCCAGGCATTCATTGGGGGAAAAAAGTGATTTTCTCGGCGCGTTAAGCATTTTGAGTAATTTGCCGATTGGTTTCAGAACGGCTTGCATTGAAATTAACTATTTTTTGCTAGGCATTCATTGTGGAACAAAAGTGATTTTCTCGGCGAGTTAAGCATTTTGAGTAATTTGCCGATTGGTTTCAGAACGGCTTGCATCACAATTAACTTTCTTTTGCCAGGCATTCATTGTGAGAAAAAAGTGATTTTCTCGGCGCGTTAAGCATTTTGAGTAATTTGCCGATTGGTTTCAGAACGGCTTGCATCACAATTAACTCTTTTTTGCCTGGCATTCATTGTGGGAAAAAAGTGATTTCCTCGGCGCGTTAAGCATTTTGAGTAATTTGCCGATCGGTTTCAGAACGGCTTGCATTGAAATTTACTATTTCTTACCAGACATTCATTGTGGAACAAAAGTGATTTTCTCGGCGAGTTAAGCATTTTGAGTAATTTGCCGATTGCTTTCAGAACGGCTTGCATTGAAATTAACTATGTTTTGCCAGGCATTCATTGTGGGCAAAAAGTGATTTTCTCGGCGCGTTAAGCATTTTGAGTAATTTGCCGATCGGTTTCAGAACGGCTTGCATTGAAATTTACTATTTTTTGCCAGACATTCATTGTGGAACAAAAGTGATTTTCTCGACGCGTTAAGCATTTTGAGTAATTTGCCGATTGGTTTCAGAACGGCTCGCATTGAAATTTACTATTTTTTGCCAGGCATTCATTGTGGGAAAAAAGTGATTTTCTCGGCGCGTTAAGCATTTTGAGTAATTTGCCGATTGGTTTCAGAACGGCTTGCATCAAAATTAACTATTTTTTGCCGGGCATTCATTGTGGGATAAAAGTGATTTTGTCGGCGCGTTAAGCATTTTGAGTAATTTGCCGATCTGTTTCAGAACGGCTTGCATCAAAATTAACTATTTTGTGCCAGACATTCATTGTGGAACAAATGTGATTTTCTTGGCTAGTTAAGCATTTTGAGTAATTTGCCGATTGCTTTCAGAACGGCTTGCATTGAAATTAACTATTTTGTGCCAGGCATTCATTGTGGAACAAAAGTGATTTCCTCGCCGCGTTAAGCATTTTTAGTAATTTGCCGATTGGTTTCAGAACGGCTCCCATTGAAATTTACTATTTTTTGCCAGGCATTCATTGGGGGAAAAAAGTGATTTTCTCGGCGCGTTAAGCATTTTGAGTAATTTGCCGATTGGTTTCAGAACGGCTTGCATTGAAATTAACTATTTTTTGCTAGGCATTCATTGTGGAACAAAAGTGATTTTCTCGGCGAGTTAAGCATTTTGAGTAATTTGCCGATTGGTTTCAGAACGGCTTGCATCACAATTAACTTTCTTTTGCCAGGCATTCATTGTGGGAAAAAAGTGATTTTCTCGGCGCGTTAAGCATTTTGAGTAATTTGCCGATTGGTTTCAGAACGGCTTGCATCACAATTAACTCTTTTTTGCCTGGCATTCATTGTAGGAAAAAAGTGATTTTCTCGGCGCGTTAAGCATTTTGAGTAATTTGCCGATCGGTTTCAGAACGGCTTGCATTGAAATTTACTATTTTTTACCAGACATTCATTGTGGAACAAAAGTGCTTTTCTCGGCGAGTTAAGCATTTTGAGTAATTTGCCGATTGCTTTCAGAACGGCTTGCATTGAAATTAACTATGTTTTGCCAGGCATTCATTGTGGGCAAAAAGTGATTTTCTCGGCGCGTTAAGCATTTTGAGTAATTTGCCGATCGGTTTCAGAACGGCTTGCATTGAAATTTACTATTTTTTGCCAGACATTCATTGTGGAACAAAAGTGATTTTCTCGGCGCGTTAAGCATTTTGAGTAATTTGCCGATTGGTTTCAGAACGGCTCGCATTGAAATTTACTATTTTTTGCCAGGCATTCATTGTGGGAAAAAAGTGATTTTCTCGGCGCGTTAAGCATTTTGAGTAATTTGCCGATTGGTTTCAGAACGGCTTGCATCAAAATTAACTATTCTTTGCCGGGCATTCATTGTGGGATAAAAGTGATTTTGTCGGCGCGTTAAGCATTTTGAGTAATTTGCCGATCTGTTTCAGAACGGCTTGTATCAAAATTAACTATTTTGTGCCAGACATTCATTGTGGAACAAAAGTGATTTTCTCGGCTAGTTAAGCATTTTGAGTAATTTGCCGATTGCTTTCAGAACGGCTTGCATTGAAATTAACTATTTTGTGCCAGGCATTCATTGTGGAACAAAAGGGATTTCCTCGCCGCGTTAAGCATTTTGAGTAATTTGCCGATTGGTTTCAGAACGGCTCCCATTGAAATTTACTATTTTTTGCCAGGCATTCATTGGGGGAAAAAAGTGATTTTCTCGGCGCGTTAAGCATTTTGAGTAATTTGCCGATAGGTTTCAGAACGGCTTGCATTGAAATTAACTATTTTTTGCTAGGCATTCATTGTGGAACAAAAGTGATTTTCTCGGCGAGTTAAGCATTTTGAGTAATTTGCCGATTGGTTTCAGAACGGCTTGCATCACATTTAACTTTCTTTTGCCAGGCATTCATTGTGGGAAAAAAGTGATTTTCTCGGCGCGTTAAGCATTTTGAGTAATTTGCCGATTGGTTTCAGAACGGCTTGCATCACAATTAATTCTTTTTTGCCTGGCATTCATTGTGGGAAAAAAGTGATTTTCTCGGCGCGTTAAGCATTTTGAGTAATTTGCCGATCGATTTCAGAACGGCTTGCATTGAAATTTACTATTTTTTACCAGACATTCATTGTGGAACAAAAGTGATTTTCTCGGCGAGTTAAGCATTTTGAGTAATTTGCCGATTGCTTTCAGAACGGCTTGCATTGAAATTAACTATGTTTTGCCAGGCATTCATTGTGGGCAAATAGAGATTTTCTCGGCGCGTTAAGCATTTTGAGTAATTTGCCGATTGGTTTCAGAACGGCTTGCATTGAAATTAACTATTTTTTCCAGACATTCATTGTGGAACAAAAGTGATTTTCTCGGCGAGTTAAGCTTTTTGAGTAATTTGCCGATTGGTTTCAGAACGGCTTGCATCATAATTAACTACTTTTTCCTAGGCATTCATTGTGGGAAAAAAGTGATTTTCTCGGCGCGTTAAGCATTTTGAGTAATTTGCCGATTGGTTTCAAAACGGCTTGCATTGAAATTAACTATATTTTGCCAGACATTCATTGTGGAACAAAAGAGATTTTCTCGGAGAGTTAAGCATTTTGAGTAATTTGCCGATTGGTTTCAGAACGGCTTGCATCACAATTAACTATTTTTTGCCAGAAATTCATTGTGAAACAAAAGTGATTTTCTCGGCGAGTTCAGCATTTTGAGCAATTTGCCGATTGGTTTCAGAACTGCTTGCATTGAAATTTACTATTTTTTGCCAGACATTCATTGTGGAACAAAAGTGATTTTCTCGGCGAGTTGAGGATTTTGGGTAATTTGCCGATTGGTTTCAGAACGGCTTGCATCAAAATGAACTACTTTTTGCCAGACATTCATTGTGGAACAAAAGTGATTTTCTCGGCGAGTTCAGCATTTTGAGTAATTTGCCGATTGCTTTCAGAACGGCTTGCATTGGAACTAACTATTTTGTGCCAGGCATTCATTGTGGAAAAAAAGTGATTTTCTCGGCGCGTTAAGCATTTTGAGTAATTTGCCGATTGGTTCCAGAACGGCTGGCATTGAAATTTCCTATTTTTTGCCAGACATTCATTGTGGAACAAAAGTGATTTTCTCGGCGAGTTAAGCATTTTGAGTAATTTGCCGATCGGTTTCAGAACGGCTTGCATTGAAATTAACTATTTTGTGCCAGGCATTCATTGTGGAACAAAAGTGATTTCCTCGCCGCGTTAAGCATTTTGAGTAAATTGCCGATTGGTTTCAGAACGTCTTGCATCAAAATTAACTATTTTTTGTCAGACATTCATTGTGGAACAAAAGTGATTTTCTCGGCGAGCTAAGCATTTTGTGCAATTTGCCGATTGGTTTCAGAGCGGCTTGCATTGAAATTAACAATTTTTTGCCAGACATTCATTGTGGAACAAAAGTGATTTCCTCGCCGCGTTAAGCATTTTGAGTAATTTGCCGATCGGTTTCAGAACGGCTTGCATTGAAATTAACTATTTTGTGCCAGGCATTCATTGTGGAACAAAAGTGATTTCCTCGCCGCGTTAAGCATTTTGAGTAAATTGCCGATTGGTTTCAGAACGTCTTGCATCAAAATTAACTATTTTTTGCCAGACATTCATTGTGGAACAAAAGTGATTTTCTCGGCGAGCTAAGCATTTTGTGCAATTTGCCGATTGGTTTCAGAGCGGCTTGCATTGAAATTAACAATTTTTTGCCAGACATTCATTGTGGAACAAAAGTGATTTTCTCGGCGAGTTAAGCATTTTGAGTAATTTGCCGATTGGTTTCAGAACGGCTTGCATCACAATTAACTATTTTTTGCCAGAAATTCATTGTGAAACAAAAGTGATTTTCTCGGCGTGTTAAGCATTTTGAGTAATTTGCCGATTGCTTTCAGAACGGCTTGCATTGAAATTAACTATTTTTTGCCAGGCATTCATTGTGGGCAAAAAGTGATTTTCTCGGCCCGTTAAGCATTTTGAGTAATTTGCCGATCGGTTTCAGAACGGCTTGCATCAAAATTAACTATTTTGTGCCAGACATTCATTGTGGAACAAAAGTGATTTTCTCGGCTAGTTCAGCATTTTGAGTAATTTGCCGATTGCTTTCAGAACGGCTTGCATTGAAATTAACTATTTTGTGCCAGGCATTCATTGTGGAACAAAAGTGATTTCCTCGCCGTGTTAAGCATTTTGAGTAATTTGCCGATTGGTTTCAGAACGGCTCCCATTGAAATTTACTATTTTTTGCCAGGCATTCATTGGGGGAAAAAAGTGATTTTCTCGGCGCGTTAAGCATTTTGAGTAATTTGCCGATTGGTTTCAGAACGGCTTGCATTGAAATTAACTATTTTTTGCTAGGCATTCATTGTGGAACAAAAGTGATTTTCTCGGCGAGTTAAGCATTTTGAGTAATTTGCCGATTGGTTTCAGAACGGCTTGCATCACAATTAACTTTCTTTTGCCAGGCATTCATTGTGGGAAAACAGTGATTTTCTCGGCGCGTTAAGCATTTTGAGTAATTTGCCGATTGGTTTCAGAACGGCTTGCATCACAATTAACTCTTTTTTGCCTGGCATTCATTGTGGGCAAAAAGTGATTTTCTCGGCGCGTTAAGCATTTTGAGTAATTTGCCGATCGGTTTCAGAACGGCTTGCATTGAAATTTACTATTTTTTGCCAGACATTCATTGTGGAACAAAAGTGATTTTCTCGGCGCGTTAAGCATTTTGAGTAATTTGCCGATTGGTTTCAGAACGGCTCCCATTGAAATTTGCCATTTTTTGCCAGACATTCATTGTGGAACAAAAGTGATTTTCTCGGCGAGTTAAGCATTTTGAGTAATTTGCCGATTGGTTTCAGAACGGCTTGCTTTGAAATTAACTATTTTTTGCCAGACATTCATTGTGGAACAAAAGTGATTTTCTCGGCGAGTTAAGCATTTTGAGTAATTTGCCGATTGGTTTCAGAACGGCTTGCTTTGAAATTAACTATTTTTTGCCAGACATTCATTGTGGAACAAAAGTGATTTTCTCGGCGAGTTAAGCATTTTGAGTAATTTGCCGATTGCTTTCAGAACGGCTTGCATTGAAACTAACTATTTTGTGCCAGGCATTCGTTGTGGAACAAAAGTGATTTTCTCGGCGCGTTCAGCATTTTGAGTAATTTGCCGATTCGTTCCAGAACGGCTGGCATTGAAATTTACTATTTTTTGCCAGACATTCATTGTGGAACAAAAGTGATTTTCTCGACGAGTTAAGCATTTTGAGTAATTTGCCGATTGGTTTCAGAACGGCTTGCATTGAAATTAACTATTTTTTCCAGACATTCATTGTGGAACAAAAGTGATTTTCTCGGCGAGTTAAGCTTTTTGAGTAATTTGCCGATTGGTTTCAGAACGGCTTGCATCACAATTAACTACTTTTTCCTAGGCATTCATTGTGGGAAAAAAGTGATTTTCTCGGCGCGTTAAGCATTTTGAGTAATTTGCCGATTGGTTTCAAAACGGCTTGCATTGAAATTAACTATATTTTGCCAGACATTCAATGTGGAACAAAAGAGATTTTCTCGGAGAGTTAAGCATTTTGAGTAATTTGCCGATTGGTTTCAGAACGGCTTGCATCACAATTAACTATTTTTTGCCAGAAATTCATTGTGAAACAAAAGTGATTTTCTCGGCTAGTTAAGCATTTTGAGTAATTTGCCGATTGCTTTCAGAACGGCTTGCATTGAAATTAACTGTTTTGTGCCAGGCATTCATTGTGGAACAAAAGTGATTTCCTCGCCGCGTTAAGCATTTTGAGTAAATTGCCGATTGGTTTCAGAACGTTTTGTATCAAAATTAATTATTTTTTGCCAGACATTCATTGTGGGAAAAAAGTGATTTTCTCGGCGCGTTCAGCATTTTGAGTAATTTGCCGATTGGTTTCAGAACGGCTTGCATTGAAATTTAGTATTTTTTGCCAGACATTCATTGTGGAACAAAAGTGATTTTCTCGGCGAGCTAAGCATTTTGTGCAATTTGCCGATTGGTTTCAGAGCGGCTTGCATTGAAATTAACAATTTTTTGCCAGACATTCATTGTGGAACAAAAGTGATTTTCTCGGCGAGTTAAGCATTTTGAGTAATTTGCCGATTGGTTTCAGAACGGCTTGCATCACAATTAACTATTTTTTGCCAGAAATTCATTGTGAAACAAAAGTGATTTTCTCGGCGTGTTAAGCATTTTGAGTAATTTGCCGATTGCTTTCAGAACGGCTTGCATTGACATTAACTATTTTTTGCCAGGCATTCATTGTGGGCAAAAAGTGATTTTCTCGGCCCGTTAAGCATTTTGAGTAATTTGCCGATCGGTTTCAGAACGGCTTGCATTGAAATTTACTATTTTTTGCCAGACATTCATTGTGGAACAAAAGTGATTTTCTCGGCGCGTTAAGCATTTTGAGTAATTTGCCGATTGGTTTCAGAACGGCTCGCATTGAAATTTTTTTTTTTTGCCAGACATTCATTGTGGAACAAAAGTGATTTTCTCGGCGAGTTAAGCATTTTGAGTAATTTGCCGATTGGTGTCAGAACGGCTTGCTTTGAAATTAACTATTTTTTGCCAGACATTCATTGTGGAACAAAAGTGATTTTCTCGGCGAGTTAAGCATTTTGAGTAATTTGCCGATTGGTTTCAGAACGGCTTGCACAACAATTAACTATTTTTTGCCAGGCATTCATTGTGGAACAAAAGTGATTTTCTCGGCGAGTTCAGCATTTTGAGTAATTTGCCGATCGGTTTCAGAACTGCTTGCATTGAAATCTACTATTTTTTGCCAGACATGCATTGTGGAACAAAAGTGATTTTCTCGGCGAGTTAAGCATTTTGAGTAATTTGCCGATTGGTTTCAGAACGGCCTGCATCAAAATGAACTACTTTTTACCAGACATTCATTGTGGAACAAAAGTGATTTTCTCGGCGAGTTAAGCATTTTGAGTAATTTGCCGATTGCTTTCAGAACGGCTTACATTGAAACTAACTATTTTGTGCCAGGCATTCGTTGTGGAACAAAAGTGATTTTCTCGGCGCGTTAAGCATTTTGAGTAATTTGCCGATTGGTTCCAGAACGGCTGGCATTGAAATTTACTATTTTTTGCCAGACATTCATTGTGGAACAAAAGTGATTTTCTCGACGAGTTAAGCATTTTGAGTAATTTGCCGATTGGTTTCAGAACGGCTTGCATTGAAATTAACTATTTTTTCCAGACATTCATTGTGGAACAAAAGTGATTTTCTCGTCGAGTTAAGCATTTTGAGTAATTTGCCGATTGGTTTCAGAACGGCTTGCATCACAATTAACTACTTTTTCCTAGGCATTCATTGTGGGAAAAAAGTGATTTTCACGGCGCGTTAAGCATTTTGAGTAATTTGCCGATTGGTTTCAGAACGGCTTGCATTGAAATTAACTATATTTTGCCAGACATTCATTGTGGAAGAAAAGTGATTTTCTCGGCGAGTTCAGCATTTTGAGTAATTTGCCGATCGGTTTCAGAACTGCTTGCATTGAAATCTACTATTTTTTGCCAGAAATTCATTGTGAAACAGAAGTGATTTTCTCGGCGTGTTAAGCATTTTGAGTAATTTGCCGATTGGTTTCAGAACGGCCTGCATCAAAATGAACTACTTTTTACCAGACATTCATTGTGGAACAAAAGTGATTTTCTCGGCGAGTTAAGCATTTTGAGTAATTTGCCGATTGCTTTCAGAACGGCTTACATTGAAACTAACTATTTTGTGCCAGGCATTCGTTGTGGAACAAAAGTGATTTTCTCGGCGCGTTAAGCATTTTGAGTAATTTGCCGATTGGTTCCAGAACGGCTGGCATTGAAATTTACTATTTTTTGCCAGACATTCATTGTGGAACAAAAGTGATTTTCTCGACGAGTTAAGCATTTTGAGTAATTTGCCGATTGGTTTCAGAACGGCTTGCATTGAAATTAACTATTTTTTCCAGACATTCATTGTGGAACAAAAGTGATTTTCTCGTCGAGTTAAGCATTTTGAGTAATTTGCCGATTGGTTTCAGAACGGCTTGCATCACAATTAACTACTTTTTCCTAGGCATTCATTGTGGGAAAAAAGTGATTTTCACGGCGCGTTAAGCATTTTGAGTAATTTGCCGATTGGTTTCAGAACGGCTTGCATTGAAATTAACTATATTTTGCCAGACATTCATTGTGGAAGAAAAGAGATTTTCTCGGAGAGTTAAGCATTTTGAGTAATTTGCCGATTGGTTTCAGAACGGCTTGCATCACAATTAACTATTTTTTGCCAGAAATTCATTGTGAAACAGAAGTGATTTTCTCGGCGTGTTAAGCATTTTGAGTAATTTGCCGATTGCTTTCAGAACGGCTTGCATTGAAATTTACTATTTTTTGCCAGGCATTCATTGTGGGAAAAAAGTGATTTTCTCGGCGCGTTAAGCATTTTGAGTAATTTGCCGATTGGTTTCAGAACGGCTTGCATCAAAATTAACTATTTTTTGCCGGGCATTCATTGTGGGATAAAAGTGACTTTCTCGGCGCGTTAAGCATTTTGAATAATTTGCCGATCGGTTTCAGAACGGCTTGCATTGAAATTTACTATTTTTTGCCAGACATTCATTGTGGAACAAAAGTGATTTTCTCGGCGAGCATTTTGAGCAATTTGCCGATTGGTTTCAGAGCGGCTTGCATTGAAATTAACAATTTTTTGCCAGACATTCATTGTGGAACAAAAGTGACTTTCTCGGCGAGTTAAGCATTTTGAGTAATTTGCCGATTGGTTTCAGAACGGCTTGCATCACAATTAACTATGTTTTGCCAGAAATTCATTGTGAAACAAAAGTGATTTTCTCGGCGTGTTAAGCATTTTGAGAAATTTGCCGATTGCTTTCAGAACGGCTTGCATTGAAATTTACTATTTTTTGCCAGGCATTCATTGTGGGAAAAAAGTGATTTTTTCGGCGCGTTAAGCATTTGAGTAATTTGCCGATTGGTTTCAGAACGGCTTGCATCAAAATTAACTATTTTTTGCCGGGCATTCATTGTGGGATAAAAGTGATTTTGTCGGCGCGTTAAGCATTTTGAGTAATTTGCCGATCTGTTTCAGAACGGCTTGCATCAAAATTAACTATTTTGTGCCAGACATTCATTGTGGAACAAAAGTGATTTTCTCGGCTAGTTAAGCATTTTGAGTAATTTGCCGATTGCTTTCAGAACGGCTTGCATTGAAATTAACTATTTTGTGCCAGGCATTCATTGTGGAACAAAAGGGATTTCCTCGCCGCGTTAAGCATTTTGAGTAATTTGCCGATTGGTTTCAGAACGGCTTGCATTGAAATTTAGTATTTTTTGCCAGACATTCATTGTGGAACAAAAGTGATTTTCTCGGCGAGCTAAGCATTTTGTGCAATTTGCCGATTGGTTTCAGAGCGGCTTGCATTGAAATTAACAATTTTTTGCCAGACATTCATTGTGGAACAAAAGTGATTTTCTCGGCGAGTTAAGCATTTTGAGTAATTTGCCGATTGGTTTCAGAACGGCTTGCATCACAATTAACTATTTTTTGCCAGAAATTCATTGTGAAACAAAAGTGATTTTCTCGGCGTGTTAAGCATTTTGAGTAATTTGCCGATTGCTTTCAGAACGGCTTGCATTGACATTAACTATTTTTTGCCAGGCATTCATTGTGGGCAAAAAGTGGATTTTCTCGGCCCGTTAAGCATTTTGAGTAATTTGCCGATCGGTTTCAGAACGGCTTGCATTGAAATTTACTATTTTTTGCCAGACATTCATTGTGGAACAAAAGTGATTTTCTCGGCGCGTTAAGCATTTTGAGTAATTTGCCGATTGGTTTCAGAACGGCTCGCATTGAAATTTTTTTTTTTTGCCAGACATTCATTGTGGAACAAAAATGATTTTCTCGGCGAGTTAAGCATTTTGAGTAATTTGCCGATTGGTGTCAGAACGGCTTGCATCACAATTAACTATTTTTTGCCAGACATTCATTGTGGAACAAAAGTGATTTTCTCGGCGAGTTAAGCATTTTGAGTAATTTGCCGATTGGTTTCAGAACGGCTTGCACCACAATTAACTATTTTTTGCCAGGCATTCATTGTGGAACAAAAGTGATTTTCTCGGCGAGTTCAGCATTTTGAGTAATTTGCCGATCGGTTTCAGAACTGCTTGCATTGAAATCTACTATTTTTTGCCAGACATTCATTGTGGAACAAAAGTGATTTTCTCGGCGAGTTAAGCATTTTGAGTAATTTGCCGATTGGTTTCAGAACGGCCTGCATCAAAATGAACTACTTTTTACCAGACATTCATTGTGGAACAAAAGTGATTTTCTCGGCGAGTTAAGCATTTTGAGTAATTTGCCGATTGCTTTCAGAACGGCTTACATTGAAACTAACTATTTTGTGCCAGGCATTCGTTGTGGAACAAAAGTGATTCTCTCGGCGCGTTAAGCATTTTGAGTAATTTGCCGATTGGTTCCAGAACGGCTGGCATTGAAATTTACTATTTTTTGCCAGACATTCATTGTGGAACAAAAGTGATTTTCGCGACGAGTTAAGCATTTTGAGTAATTTGCCGATTGGTTTCAGAACGGCTTGCATTGAAATTAACTATTTTTTCCAGACATTCATTGTGGAACAAAAGTGATTTTCTCGTCGAGTTAAGCATTTTGAGTAATTTGCCGATTGGTTTCAGAACGGCTTGCATCACAATTAACTACTTTTTCCTAGGCATTCATTGTGGGAAAAAAGTGATTTTCACGGCGCGTTAAGCATTTTGAGTAATTTGCCGATTGGTTTCAGAACGGCTTGCATTGAAATTAACTATATTTTGCCAGACATTCATTGTGGAAGAAAAGAGATTTTCTCGGAGAGTTAAGCATTTTGAGTAATTTGCCGATTGCTTTCAGAACGGCTTGCATTGAAATTTACTATTTTTTGCCAGGCATTCATTGTGGGAAAAAAGTGATTTTCTCGGCGCGTTAAGCATTTTGAGTAATTTGCCGATTGGTTTCAGAACGGCTTGCATCAAAATTAACTATTTTTTGCCGGGCATTCATTGTGGGATAAAAGTGACTTTCTCGGCGCGTTAAGCATTTTGAATAATTTGCCGATCGGTTTCAGAACGGCTTGCATTGAAATTTACTATTTTTTGCCAGACATTCATTGTGGAACAAAAGTGATTTTCTCGGCGAGCATTTTGAGCAATTTGCCGATTGGTTTCAGAGCGGCTTGCATTGAAATTAACAATTTTTTGCCAGACATTCATTGTGGAACAAAAGTGACTTTCTCGGCGAGTTAAGCATTTTGAGTAATTTGCCGATTGGTTTCAGAACGGCTTGCATCACAATTAACTATGTTTTGCCAGAAATTCATTGTGAAACAAAAGTGATTTTCTCGGCGTGTTAAGCATTTTGAGAAATTTGCCGATTGCTTTCAGAACGGCTTGCATTGAAATTTACTATTTTTTGCCAGGCATTCATTGTGGGAAAAAAGTGATTTTTTCGGCGCGTTAAGCATTTGAGTAATTTGCCGATTGGTTTCAGAACGGCTTGCATCAAAATTAACTATTTTTTGCCGGGCATTCATTGTGGGATAAAAGTGATTTTGTCGGCGCGTTAAGCATTTTGAGTAATTTGCCGATCTGTTTCAGAACGGCTTGCATCAAAATTAACTATTTTGTGCCAGACATTCATTGTGGAACAAAAGTGATTTTCTCGGCTAGTTAAGCATTTTGAGTAATTTGCCGATTGCTTTCAGAACGGCTTGCATTGAAATTAACTATTTTGTGCCAGGCATTCATTGTGGAACAAAAGGGATTTCCTCGCCGCGTTAAGCATTTTGAGTAATTTGCCGATTGGTTTCAGAACGGCTCCCATTGAAATTTACTATTTTTTGCCAGGCATTCATTGGGGGAAAAAAGTGATTTTCTCGGCGCGTTAAGCATTTTGAGTAATTTGCCGATTGGTTTCAGAACGGCTTGCATTGAAATTAACTATTTTTTGCCAGGCATTCATTGTGGGCAAAAAGTGATTTTCTCGGCCCGTTAAGCATTTTGAGTAATTTGCCGATCGGTTTCAGAACGGCTTGCATTGAAATTTACTATTTTTTGCCAGACATTCATTGTGGAACAAAAGTGATTTTCTCGGCGCGTTAAGCATTTTGAGTAATTTGCCGATTGGTTTCAGAACGGCTCGCATTGAAATTTTTTTTTTTTGCCAGACATTCATTGTGGAACAAAAATGATTTTCTCGGCGAGTTAAGCATTTTGAGTAATTTGCCGATTGGTGTCAGAACGGCTTGCTTTGAAATTAACTATTTTTTGCCAGACATTCATTGTGGAACAAAAGTGATTTTCTCGGCGAGTTAAGCATTTTGAGTAATTTGCCGATTGGTTTCAGAACGGCTTGCACCACAATTAACTATTTTTTGCCAGGCATTCATTGTGGAACAAAAGTGATTTTCTCGGCGAGTTCAGCATTTTGAGTAATTTGCCGATCGGTTTCAGAACTGCTTGCATTGAAATCTACTATTTTTTGCCAGACATTCATTGTGGAACAAAAGTGATTTTCTCGGCGAGTTAAGCATTTTGAGTAATTTGCCGATTGGTTTCAGAACGGCCTGCATCAAAATGAACTACTTTTTACCAGACATTCATTGTGGAACAAAAGTGATTTTCTCGGCGAGTTAAGCATTTTGAGTAATTTGCCGATTGCTTTCAGAACGGCTTACATTGAAACTAACTATTTTGTGCCAGGCATTCGTTGTGGAACAAAAGTGATTTTCTCGGCGCGTTAAGCATTTTGAGTAATTTGCCGATTGGTTCCAGAACGGCTGGCATTGAAATTTACTATTTTTTGCCAGACATTCATTGTGGAACAAAAGTGATTTTCTCGACGAGTTAAGCATTTTGAGTAATTTGCCGATTGGTTTCAGAACGGCTTGCATTGAAATTAACTATTTTTTCCAGACATTCATTGTGGAACAAAAGTAATTTTCTCGTCGAGTTAAGCATTTTGAGTAATTTGCCGATTGGTTTCAGAACGGCTTGCATCACAATTAACTACTTTTTCCTAGGCATTCATTGTGGGAAAAAAGTGATTTTCACGGCGCGTTAAGCATTTTGAGTAATTTGCCGATTGGTTTCAGAACGGCTTGCATTGAAATTAACTATATTTTGCCAGACATTCATTGTGGAAGAAAAGAGATTTTCTCGGAGAGTTAAGCATTTTGAGTAATTTGCCGATTGCTTTCAGAACGGCTTGCATTGAAATTAACTATTTTTTCCAGACATTCATTGTGGAACAAAAGTGATTTTCTCGGCGAGTTAAGCTTTTTGAGTAATTTGCCGATTGGTTTCAGAACGGCTTGCATCACAATTAACTACTTTTTCCTAGGCATTCATTGTGGGAAAAAAGTGATTTTCTCGGCGCGTTAAGCATTTTGAGTAATTTGCCGATTGGTTTCAAAACGGCTTGCATTGAAATTAACTATATTTTGCCAGACATTCAATGTGGAACAAAAGAGATTTTCTCGGAGAGTTAAGCATTTTGAGTAATTTGCCGATTGGTTTCAGAACGGCTTGCATCACAATTAACTATTTTTTGCCAGAAATTCATTGTGAAACAAAAGTGATTTTCTCGGCTAGTTAAGCATTTTGAGTAATTTGCCGATTGCTTTCAGAACGGCTTGCATTGAAATTAACTGTTTTGTGCCAGGCATTCATTGTGGAACAAAAGTGATTTCCTCGCCGCGTTAAGCATTTTGAGTAAATTGCCGATTGGTTTCAGAACGTTTTGTATCAAAATTAACTATTTTTTGCCAGACATTCATTGTGGGAAAAAAGTGATTTTCTCGGCGCGTTCAGCATTTTGAGTAATTTGCCGATTGGTTTCAGAACGGCTTGCATTGAAATTTAGTATTTTTTGCCAGACATTCATTGTGGAACAAAAGTGATTTTCTCGGCGAGCTAAGCATTTTGTGCAATTTGCCGATTGGTTTCAGAGCGGCTTGCATTGAAATTAACAATTTTTTGCCAGACATTCATTGTGGAACAAAAGTGATTTTCTCGGCGAGTTAAGCATTTTGAGTAATTTGCCGATTGGTTTCAGAACGGCTTGCATTGAAATTAACTATTTTTTCCAGACATTCATTGTGGAACAAAAGTGATTTTCTCGTCGAGTTAAGCATTTTGAGTAATTTGCCGATTGGTTTCAGAACGGCTTGCATCACAATTAACTACTTTTTCCTAGGCATTCATTGTGGGAAAAAAGTGATTTTCACGGCGCGTTAAGCATTTTGAGTAATTTGCCGATTGGTTTCAGAACGGCTTGCATTGAAATTAACTATATTTTGCCAGACATTCATTGTGGAAGAAAAGAGATTTTCTCGGAGAGTTAAGCATTTTGAGTAATTTGCCGATTGGTTTCAGAACGGCTTGCATCACAATTAACTATTTTTTGCCAGAAATTCATTGTGAAACAGAAGTGATTTTCTCGGCGTGTTAAGCATTTTGAGTAATTTGCCGATTGCTTTCAGAACGGCTTGCATTGAAATTTACTATTTTTTGCCAGGCATTCATTGTGGGAAAAAAGTGATTTTCTCGGCGCGTTAAGCATTTTGAGTAATTTGTCGATTGGTTTCAGAACGGCTTGCATCAAAATTAACTATTTTTTGCCGGGCATTCATTGTGGGATAAAAGTGACTTTCTCGGCGCGTTAAGCATTTTGAATAATTTGCCGATCGGTTTCAGAACGGCTTGCATTGAAATTTACTATTTTTTGCCAGACATTCATTGTGGAACAAAAGTGATTTTCTCGGCGAGCATTTTGAGCAATTTGCCGATTGGTTTCAGAGCGGCTTGCATTGAAATTAACAATTTTTTGCCAGACATTCATTGTGGAACAAAAGTGACTTTCTCGGCGAGTTAAGCATTTTGAGTAATTTGCCGATTGGTTTCAGAACGGCTTGCATCACAATTAACTATGTTTTGCCAGAAATTCATTGTGAAACAAAAGTGATTTTCTCGGCGTGTTAAGCATTTTGAGAAATTTGCCGATTGCTTTCAGAACGGCTTGCATTGAAATTTACTATTTTTTGCCAGGCATTCATTGTGGGAAAAAAGTGATTTTTTCGGCGCGTTAAGCATTTGAGTAATTTGCCGATTGGTTTCAGAACGGCTTGCATCAAAATTAACTATTTTTTGCCGGGCATTCATTGTGGGATAAAAGTGATTTTGTCGGCGCGTTAAGCATTTTGAGTAATTTGCCGATCTGTTTCAGAACGGCTTGCATCAAAATTAACTATTTTGTGCCAGACATTCATTGTGGAACAAAAGTGATTTTCTCGGCTAGTTAAGCATTTTGAGTAATTTGCCGATTGCTTTCAGAACGGCTTGCATTGAAATTAACTATTTTGTGCCAGGCATTCATTGTGGAACAAAAGGGATTTCCTCGCCGCGTTAAGCATTTTGAGTAATTTGCCGATTGGTTTCAGAACGGCTTGCATTGAAATTTAGTATTTTTTGCCAGACATTCATTGTGGAACAAAAGTGATTTTCTCGGCGAGCTAAGCATTTTGTGCAATTTGCCGATTGGTTTCAGAGCGGCTTGCATTGAAATTAACAATTTTTTGCCAGACATTCATTGTGGAACAAAAGTGATTTTCTCGGCGAGTTAAGCATTTTGAGTAATTTGCCGATTGGTTTCAGAACGGCTTGCATCACAATTAACTATTTTTTGCCAGAAATTCATTGTGAAACAAAAGTGATTTTCTCGGCGTGTTAAGCATTTTGAGTAATTTGCCGATTGCTTTCAGAACGGCTTGCATTGAAATTAACTATTTTGTGCCAGGCATTCATTGTGGAACAAAAGGGATTTCCTCGCCGCGTTAAGCATTTTGAGTAATTTGCCGATTGGTTTCAGAACGGCTTGCATTGAAATTTAGTATTTTTTGCCAGACATTCATTGTGGAACAAAAGTGATTTTCTCGGCGAGCTAAGCATTTTGTGCAATTTGCCGATTGGTTTCAGAGCGGCTTGCATTGAAATTAACAATTTTTTGCCAGACATTCATTGTGGAACAAAAGTGATTTTCTCGGCGAGTTAAGCATTTTGAGTAATTTGCCGATTGGTTTCAGAACGGCTTGCACCACAATTAACTATTTTTTGCCAGGCATTCATTGTGGAACAAAAGTGATTTTCTCGGCGAGTTCAGCATTTTGAGTAATTTGCCGATCGGTTTCAGAACTGCTTGCATTGAAATCTACTATTTTTTGCCAGACATTCATTGTGGAACAAAAGTGATTTTCTCGGCGAGTTAAGCATTTTGAGTAATTTGCCGATTGGTTTCAGAACGGCCTGCATCAAAATGAACTACTTTTTACCAGACATTCATTGTGGAACAAAAGTGATTTTCTCGGCGAGTTAAGCATTTTGAGTAATTTGCCGATTGCTTTCAGAACGGCTTACATTGAAACTAACTATTTTGTGCCAGGCATTCGTTGTGGAACAAAAGTGATTTTCTCGGCGCGTTAAGCATTTTGAGTAATTTGCCGATTGGTTCCAGAACGGCTGGCATTGAAATTTACTATTTTTTGCCAGACATTCATTGTGGAACAAAAGTGATTTTCTCGACGAGTTAAGCATTTTGAGTAATTTGCCGATTGGTTTCAGAACGGCTTGCATTGAAATTAACTATTTTTTCCAGACATTCATTGTGGAACAAAAGTGATTTTCTCGTCGAGTTAAGCATTTTGAGTAATTTGCCGATTGGTTTCAGAACGGCTTGCATCACAATTAACTACTTTTTCCTAGGCATTCATTGTGGGAAAAAAGTGATTTTCACGGCGCGTTAAGCATTTTGAGTAATTTGCCGATTGGTTTCAGAACGGCTTGCATTGAAATTAACTATATTTTGCCAGACATTCATTGTGGAAGAAAAGAGATTTTCTCGGAGAGTTAAGCATTTTGAGTAATTTGCCGATCGGTTTCAGAACGGCTTGCATTGAAATTTACTATTTTTTGCCAGACATTCATTGTGGAACAAAAGTGATTTTCTCGGCGAGCATTTTGAGCAATTTTCCGATTGGTTTCAGAGCGGCTTGCATTGAAATTAACAATTTTTTGCCAGACATTCATTGTGGAACAAAAGTGACTTTCTCGGCGAGTTAAGCATTTTGAGTAATTTGCCGATTGGTTTCAGAACGGCTTGCATCACAATTAACTATGTTTTGCCAGAAATTCATTGTGAAACAAAAGTGATTTTCTCGGCGTGTTAAGCATTTTGAGAAATTTGCCGATTGCTTTCAGAACGGCTTGCATTGAAATTTACTATTTTTTGCCAGGCATTCATTGTGGGAAAAAAGTGATTTTTTCGGCGCGTTAAGCATTTGAGTAATTTGCCGATTGGTTTCAGAACGGCTTGCATCAAAATTAACTATTTTTTGCCGGGCATTCATTGTGGGATAAAAGTGATTTTGTCGTCGCGTTAAGCATTTTGAGTAATTTGCCGATCTGTTTCAGAACGGCTTGCATCAAAATTAACTATTTTGTGCCAGACATTCATTGTGGAACAAAAGTGATTTTCTCGGCTAGTTAAGCATTTTGAGTAATTTGCCGATTGCTTTCAGAACGGCTTGCATTGAAATTAACTATTTTGTGCCAGGCATTCATTGTGGAACAAAAGGGATTTCCTCGCCGCGTTAAGCATTTTGAGTAATTTGCCGATTGGTTTCAGAACGGCTCCCATTGAAATTTACTATTTTTTGCCAGGCATTCATTGGGGGAAAAAAGTGATTTTCTCGGCGCATTAAGCATTTTGAGTAATTTGCCGATTGGTTTCAGAACGGCTTGCATTGAAATTAACTATTTTTTGCCAGGCATTCATTGTGGGCAAAAAGTGATTTTCTCGGCCCGTTAAGCATTTTGAGTAATTTGCCGATCGGTTTCAGAACGGCTTGCATTGAAATTTACTATTTTTTGCCAGACATTCATTGTGGAACAAAAGTGATTTTCTCGGCGCGTTAAGCATTTTGAGTAATTTGCCGATTGGTTTCAGAACGGCTCGCATTGAAATTTTTTTTTTTTGCCAGACATTCATTGTGGAACAAAAATGATTTTCTCGGCGAGTTAAGCATTTTGAGTAATTTGCCGATTGGTGTCAGAACGGCTTGCTTTGAAATTAACTATTTTTTGCCAGACATTCATTGTGGAACAAAAGTGATTTTCTCGGCGAGTTAAGCATTTTGAGTAATTTGCCGATTGGTTTCAGAACGGCTTGCACCACAATTAACTATTTTTTGCCAGGCATTCATTGTGGAACAAAAGTGATTTTCTCGGCGAGTTCAGCAGTTTGAGTAATTTGCCGATCGGTTTCAGAACTGCTTGCATTGAAATCTACTATTTTTTGCCAGACATTCATTGTGGAACAAAAGTGATTTTCTCGGCGAGTTAAGCATTTTGAGTAATTTGCCGATTGGTTTCAGAACGGCCTGCATCAAAATGAACTACTTTTTACCAGACATTCATTGTGGAACAAAAGTGATTTTCTCGGCGAGTTAAGCATTTTGAGTAATTTGCCGATTGCTTTCAGAACGGCTTACATTGAAACTAACTATTTTGTGCCAGGCATTCGTTGTGGAACAAAAGTGATTTTCTCGGCGCGTTAAGCATTTTGAGTAATTTGCCGATTGGTTCCAGAACGGCTGGCATTGAAATTTACTATTTTTTGCCAGACATTCATTGTGGAACAAAAGTGATTTTCTCGACGAGTTAAGCATTTTGAGTAATTTGCCGATTGGTTTCAGAACGGCTTGCATTGAAATTAACTATTTTTTCCAGACATTCATTGTGGAACAAAAGTGATTTTCTCGTCGAGTTAAGCATTTTGAGTAATTTGCCGATTGGTTTCAGAACGGCTTGCATCACAATTAACTACTTTTTCCTAGGCATTCATTGTGGGAAAAAAGTGATTTTCACGGCGCGTTAAGCATTTTGAGTAATTTGCCGATTGGTTTCAGAACGGCTTGCATTGAAATTAACTATATTTTGCCAGACATTCATTGTGGAAGAAAAGAGATTTTCTCGGAGAGTTAAGCATTTTGAGTAATTTGCCGATTGCTTTCAGAACGGCTTGCATTGAAATTAACTATTTTTTCCAGACATTCATTGTGGAACAAAAGTGATTTTCTCGGCGAGTTAAGCTTTTTGAGTAATTTGCCGATTGGTTTCAGAACGGCTTGCATCACAATTAACTACTTTTTCCTAGGCATTCATTGTGGGAAAAAAGTGATTTTCTCGGCGCGTTAAGCATTTTGAGTAATTTGCCGATTGGTTTCAAAACGGCTTGCATTGAAATTAACTATATTTTGCCAGACATTCAATGTGGAACAAAAGAGATTTTCTCGGAGAGTTAAGCATTTTGAGTAATTTGCCGATTGGTTTCAGAACGGCTTGCATCACAATTAACTATTTTTTGCCAGAAATTCATTGTGAAACAAAAGTGATTTTCTCGGCTAGTTAAGCATTTTGAGTAATTTGCCGATTGCTTTCAGAACGGCTTGCATTGAAATTAACTGTTTTGTGCCAGGCATTCATTGTGGAACAAAAGTGATTTCCTCGCCGCGTTAAGCATTTTGAGTAAATTGCCGATTGGTTTCAGAACGTTTTGTATCAAAATTAACTATTTTTTGCCAGACATTCATTGTGGGAAAAAAGTGATTTTCTCGGCGCGTTCAGCATTTTGAGTAATTTGCCGATTGGTTTCAGAACGGCTTGCATTGAAATTTAGTATTTTTTGCCAGACATTCATTGTGGAACAAAAGTGATTTTCTCGGCGAGCTAAGCATTTTGTGCAATTTGCCGATTGGTTTCAGAGCGGCTTGCATTGAAATTAACAATTTTTTGCCAGACATTCATTGTGGAACAAAAGTGATTTTCTCGGCGAGTTAAGCATTTTGAGTAATTTGCCGATTGGTTTCAGAACGGCTTGCATCACAATTAACTATTTTTTGCCAGAAATTCATTGTGAAACAAAAGTGATTTTCTCGGCGTGTTATGCATTTTGAGTAATTTGCCGATTGCTTTCAGAACGGCTTGCATTGACATTAACTATTTTTTGCCAGGCATTCATTGTGGGCAAAAAGTGATTTTCTCGGCCCGTTAAGCATTTTGAGTAATTTGCCGATCGGTTTCAGAACGGCTTGCATTGAAATTTACTATTTTTTGCCAGACATTCATTGTGGAACAAAAGTGATTTTCTCGGCGCGTTAAGCATTTTGAGTAATTTGCCGATTGGTTTCAGAACGGCTCGCATTGAAATTTTTTTTTTTTGCCAGACATTCATTGTGGAACAAAAATGATTTTCTCGGCGAGTTAAGCATTTTGAGTAATTTGCCGATTGGTGTCAGAACGGCTTGCTTTGAAATTAACTATTTTTTGCCAGACATTCATTGTGGAACAAAAGTGATTTTCTCGGCGAGTTAAGCATTTTGAGTAATTTGCCGATTGGTTTCAGAACGGCTTGCACCACAATTAACTATTTTTTGCCAGGCATCATTGTGGAACAAAAGTGATTTTCTCGGCGAGTTCAGCATTTTGAGTAATTTGCCGATCGGTTTCAGAACTGCTTGCATTGAAATCTACTATTTTTTGCCAGACATTCATTGTGGAACAAAAGTGATTTTCTCGGCGAGTTAAGCATTTTGAGTAATTTGCCGATTGGTTTCAGAACGGCCTGCATCAAAATGAACTACTTTTTACCAGACATTCATTGTGGAACAAAAGTGATTTTCTCGGCGAGTTAAGCATTTTGAGTAATTTGCCGATTGCTTTCAGAACGGCTTACATTGAAACTAACTATTTTGTGCCAGGCATTCGTTGTGGAACAAAAGTGATTTTCTCGGCGGGTTAAGCATTTTGAGTAATTTGCCGATTGGTTCCAGAACGGCTGGCATTGAAATTTACTATTTTTTGCCAGACATTCATTGTGGAACAAAAGTGATTTTCTCGACGAGTTAAGCATTTTGAGTAATTTGCCGATTGGTTTCAGAACGGCTTGCATTGAAATTAACTATTTTTTCCAGACATTCATTGTGGAACAAAAGTGATTTTCTCGTCGAGTTAAGCATTTTGAGTAATTTGCCGATTGGTTTCAGAACGGCTTGCATCACAATTAACTACTTTTTCCGAGGCATTCATTGTGGGAAAAAAGTGATTTTCACGGCGCGTTAAGCATTTTGAGTAATTTGCCGATTGGTTTCAGAACGGCTTGCATTGAAATTAACTATATTTTGCCAGACATTCATTGTGGAAGAAAAGAGATTTTCTCGGAGAGTTCAGCATTTTGAGTAATTTGCCGATTGCTTTCAGAACGGCTTGCATTGAAATTTACTATTTTTTGCCAGGCATTCATTGTGGGAAAAAAGTGATTTTCTCGGCGCGTTAAGCATTTTGAGTAATTTGCCGATTGGTTTCAGAACGGCTTGCATCAAAATTAACTATTTTTTGCCGGGCATTCATTGTGGGATAAAAGTGACTTTCTCGGCGCGTTAAGCATTTTGAATAATTTGCCGATCGGTTTCAGAACGGCTTGCATTGAAATTTACTATTTTTTGCCAGACATTCATTGTGGAACAAAAGTGATTTTCTCGGCGAGCATTTTGAGCAATTTGCCGATTGGTTTCAGAGCGGCTTGCATTGAAATTAACAATTTTTTGCCAGACATTCATTGTGGAACAAAAGTGACTTTCTCGGCGAGTTAAGCATTTTGAGTAATTTGCCGATTGGTTTCAGAACGGCTTGCATCACAATTAACTATGTTTTGCCAGAAATTCATTGTGAAACAAAAGTGATTTTCTCGGCGTGTTAAGCATTTTGAGAAATTTGCCGATTGCTTTCAGAACGGCTTGCATTGAAATTTACTATTTTTTGCCAGGCATTCATTGTGGGAAAAAAGTGATTTTTTCGGCGCGTTAAGCATTTGAGTAATTTGCCGATTGGTTTCAGAACGGCTTGCATCAAAATTAACTATTTTTTGCCGGGCATTCATTGTGGGATAAAAGTGATTTCGTCGGCGCGTTAAGCATTTTGAGTAATTTGCCGATCTGTTTCAGAACGGCTTGCATCAAAATTAACTATTTTGTGCCAGACATTCATTGTGGAACAAAAGTGATTTTCTCGGCTAGTTAAGCATTTTGAGTAATTTGCCGATTGCTTTCAGAACGGCTTGCATTGAAATTAACTATTTTTTCCAGACATTCATTGTGGAACAAAAGTGATTTTCTCGGCGAGTTAAGCTTTTTGAGTAATTTGCCGATTGGTTTCAGAACGGCTTGCATCACAATTAACTACTTTTTCCTAGGCATTCATTGTGGGAAAAAAGTGATTTTCTCGGCGCGTTAAGCATTTTGAGTAATTTGCCGATTGGTTTCAAAACGGCTTGCATTGAAATTAACTATATTTTGCCAGACATTCAATGTGGAACAAAAGAGATTTTCTCGGAGAGTTAAGCATTTTGAGTAATTTGCCGATTGGTTTCAGAACGGCTTGCATCACAATTAACTATTTTTTGCCAGAAATTCATTGTGAAACAAAAGTGATTTTCTCGGCTAGTTAAGCATTTTGAGTAATTTGCCGATTGCTTTCAGAACGGCTTGCATTGAAATTAACTGTTTTGTGCCAGGCATTCATTGTGGAACAAAAGTGATTTCCTCGCCGCGTTAAGCATTTTGAGTAAATTGCCGATTGGTTTCAGAACGTTTTGTATCAAAATTAACTATTTTTTGCCAGACATTCATTGTGGGAAAAAAGTGATTTTCTCGGCGCGTTCAGCATTTTGAGTAATTTGCCGATTGGTTTCAGAACGGCTTGCATTGAAATTTAGTATTTTTTGCCAGACATTCATTGTGGAACAAAAGTGATTTTCTCCGCGAGCTAAGCATTTTGTGCAATTTGCCGATTGGTTTCAGAGCGGCTTGCATTGAAATTAACAATTTTTTGCCAGACATTCATTGTGGAACAAAAGTGATTTTCTCGGCGAGTTAAGCATTTTGAGTAATTTGCCGATTGGTTTCAGAACGGCTTGCATCACAATTAACTATTTTTTGCCAGAAATTCATTGTGAAACAAAAGTGATTTTCTCGGCGTGTTATGCATTTTGAGTAATTTGCCGATTGCTTTCAGAACGGCTTGCATTGACATTAACTATTTTTTGCCAGGCATTCATTGTGGGCAAAAAGTGATTTTCTCGGCCCGTTAAGCATTTTGAGTAATTTGCCGATCGGTTTCAGAACGGCTTGCATTGAAATTTACTATTTTTTGCCAGACATTCATTGTGGAACAAAAGTGATTTTCTCGGCGCGTTAAGCATTTTGAGTAATTTGCCGATTGGTTTCAGAACGGCTCGCATTGAAATTTTTTTTTTTGCCAGACATTCATTGTGGAACAAAAATGATTTTCTCGGCGAGTTAAGCATTTTGAGTAATTTGCCGATTGGTGTCAGAACGGCTTGCTTTGAAATTAACTATTTTTTGCCAGACATTCATTGTGGAACAAAAGTGATTTTCTCGGCGAGTTAAGCATTTTGAGTAATTTGCCGATTGGTTTCAGAACGGCTTGCACCACAATTAACTATTTTTTGCCAGGCATTCATTGTGGAACAAAAGTGATTTTCTCGGCGAGTTCAGCATTTTGAGTAATTTGCCGATCGGTTTCAGAACTGCTTGCATTGAAATCTACTATTTTTTGCCAGACATTCATTGTGGAACAAAAGTGATTTTCTCGGCGAGTTAAGCATTTTGAGTAATTTGCCGATTGGTTTCAGAACGGCCTGCATCAAAATGAACTACTTTTTACCAGACATTCATTGTGGAACAAAAGTGATTTTCTCGGCGAGTTAAGCATTTTGAGTAATTTGCCGATTGCTTTCAGAACGGCTTACATTGAAACTAACTATTTTGTGCCAGGCATTCGTTGTGGAACAAAAGTGATTTTCTCGGCGCGTTAAGCATTTTGAGTAATTTGCCGATTGGTTCCAGAACGGCTGGCATTGCAATTTACTATTTTTTGCCAGACATTCATTGTGGAACAAAAGTGATTTTCTCGACGAGTTAAGCATTTTGAGTAATTTGCCGATTGGTTTCAGAACGGCTTGCATTGAAATTAACTATTTTTTCCAGACATTCATTGTGGAACAAAAGTGATTTTCTCGTCGAGTTAAGCATTTTGAGTAATTTGCCGATTGGTTTCAGAACGGCTTGCATCACAATTAACTACTTTTTCCTAGGCATTCATTGTGGGAAAAAAGTGATTTTCACGGCGCGTTAAGCATTTTGAGTAATTTGCCGATTGGTTTCAGAACGGCTTGCATTGAAATTAACTATATTTTGCCAGACATTCATTGTGGAAGAAAAGAGATTTTCTCGGAGAGTTAAGCATTTTGAGTAATTTGCCGATTGCTTTCAGAACGGCTTGCATTGAAATTTACTATTTTTTGCCAGGCATTCATTGTGGGAAAAAAGTGATTTTCTCGGCGCGTTAAGCATTTTGAGTAATTTGCCGATTGGTTTCAGAACGGCTTGCATCAAAATTAACTATTTTTTGCCGGGCATTCATTGTGGGATAAAAGTGACTTTCTCGGCGCGTTAAGCATTTTGAATAATTTGCCGATCGGTTTCAGAACGGCTTGCATTGAAATTTACTATTTTTTGCCAGACATTCATTGTGGAACAAAAGTGATTTTCTCGGCGAGCATTTTGAGCAATTTGCCGATTGGTTTCAG